>NW_007579441.1:88423-92324 GCF_000690725.1 Stegastes partitus
ACAGTTCCATTGTATCCTGACTTGCAAACTAGCATGTGACATGGAGGGAGTTAGTTTGATCCATCAGTGGAGAATGGCTGGGTCTGACTTTTCTAAGCCATGGAGACGAGGGATGGAACCAAGCAGGCTTTAGAATTTACTATTTACACGATGATAGAGTTCCAACTGTGCTTCTAGTGCTGTAGGGCTAGTGGCGCAATGGATAACGCGTCTGACTACGGATCAGAAGATTCTAGGTTCGACTCCTGGCTAGCTCGACATGTTTTAGCTTTACCTGTGTACAGTATGACCCTTGACTTCCTGTCCATGATGAAAAAAACATATGTATGAAATGAGCTGCATCCCTCTCACATTTGTTAAAAATCTGACAGACGATGTGTTTCCTCTTAGTGCTTTGAAAGTGGATTGTTTTGTAAAGACACATTTACAAATGTACAAATAACTGAATAGCTTGTTGGTCAATTCATTTCTCCACATGTCTGGCACACACTCTCTGTGAACCACGTCTAAAGTTGGTATTTTTCAACGTACAAATCCAAAACACCTAAAAACGGAAAAAGGAGTTCTGCAAACACATCAGAGATCACAGAGTTCTGGTTGATTCGTATACAAACACAGAGCTTTGTGGAAATGAGGCATCAGATGTGACATATCATCCTTCTGATAGAAGCGTTAGAGTCAGAGCTGCTCTGTTAGCTGACACTCTTTTCAACATGTTGCAGTGCTGTCTGCTGATGGTTGAAGAGATCTGACTACAAAAACTGTCCTATCTCAATATAGTTTTTAGTTATCACTATTTATTTATACATTCTAAAAAGGTGTCCACGAATCTCCAGGCCGACAGTTTCCTGGACACTAACATTTAATGTTGCTCACCACAAGTCTGCTGAGGTGAGACGAAAGGGGAACTCACCAGAACCAGGGAAAAAACATCAATTTCAACAGAAACAATGAATAAGAGTTCACAGAATGCCATCACCACAGCAGGGGCTAAAGAGACCCAGTGGCCGTGATCGTATAGTGGTTAGTACTCTGTGTTGTGGCCGCAGCAACCCCGGTTCGAATCCGGGTCACGGCAAACCCAGTTGACTTTTGTGTGTTTACATATCGTTTAAAAGAGGTTAAGTCAAGCATATTTTTCTGTTCAAGGCCTCTTATTATACCAACCATTTGATCACACACCTCCAATGACCATTTACATGAGAATAGAGGCTCCGTTTTGATGGTGGTGGTGTAGGGCTAGTGGCGCAATGGATAACGCGTCTGACTACGGATCAGAAGATTCTAGGTTCGACTCCTGGCTAGCTCGATAAAGCTTCAGTGAACATGTGTGGGATGTTTCTGATCGACGTTCACCACTCCCTGCTGACTGCAAAGAAATATATAAAAATACACATAAGGGCTGCATATGACGTCAACATCTTGTAGCTTGTGCTAGAATTTGCTTCAACTACCTGTTAAAATTGGTGTTTCTGCTGACTCTCTGCTTTTTTGAGAGCATTTGCTTGTGACTGTGACCGCTTGATCGTTTGGTTGAGACTTTTCTGCAATTTCATAAGATTGACAATGTATTGAGTAATAAAGCAATAGAGAAAAGATGCTAGCAACAAAATATGTGCCCCGTGTGAGGCTCGAACTCACGACCTTCAGATTATGAGACTGACGCGCTGCCTACTGCGCCAACGAGGCCCAAAACACAGTGTACATCAATGGNCGTGTGAGGCTCGAACTCACGACCTTCAGATTATGAGACTGACGCGCTGCCTACTGCGCCAACGAGGCCCAAAACACAGTGTACATCAATGGGTTTTTTTGGTCACATATGTCTGTGGTGTTTCACCGCCTCTCTTTCCGCTCACAGCTGATACTGCGTATCGATCCACTACTTTTCACATCAGTTCACTTCAGTTCTAATAGACAGTATCCATCCATGAGTTCCATTGAGCTGGTTCCGTTTTGAGTGGACTGTTTTTAGGACCAAAACAGGTGCCAATACCTGAGAGCCTACAAGCCAGTAGAACCGATGAGACCTCTTTCAAGAACAATTCAAGTTTAACCGCGTTCACCAAAGAATAATTTCAGGCTCCTCTCTCTGCTCTCTCTTGGTCAGGAAGCTGACGGACAGTAAAAAAGGGTGACCTCCCCCCTCTAATCCAAACCTCAAAGCCACAGCATTGTCTTCCTGCTGGACATTGACCACAGGATACAGTTCCATTGTATCCTGACTTGCAAACTAGCATGTGACATGGAGGGAGTTAGTTTGATCTGTCAGTGGAGAATGGCTGGGTCTGACTTTTCTAAGCCATGGGGACAAGGGATGGGACCAAGCAGACTTTAACAATTACAAGAAGATAGAGGCCCCACTTTGATAGTGGTGGTGTAGGGCTAGGGCTCTGTTAGCTGAGACTCTTTTCAACATGTTGCAGTGCTGTCTGCTGGTGGTTGAAGAGATCTGACAACAACTGTCCTATCACAATACAGTTTTTAGTTATCACTATTTATTTATACATTCTAAAAAGGTGTCCACGAATCTCCAGGCTGACAGTTTCCTAGACACTAACATTTTATGTTTCTCACCACAAGCCTGTTGAGGTGAGACAAAAGGGGAACACACCAGAACCAGGGAAAAAAACATTAATTTCAACAGAAACAATGAATAAGAGTTCACAGAGTGCCATCACCACAGCAGGGCCTAAAGCGACCCAGTGGCCGTGATCGTATAGTGGTCAGTACTCTGCGTTGTGGCCGCAGCAACCCCGGTTCGAATCCGGGTCACGGCAAACCCAGTTGACTTTTGTGTGTTTATATATCGTTTAAAAGAGGTTAAGTCAAGCAGATTTTTCTGTTCAAGGCCTCTTATTATATCAACCATTTGATCACACCGCCAATGACCATTTACATGAGGATGGAGGCTCAGTTTTGATAGAATGTATAGGGCTAGTGGCGCAATGGATAACGCGTCTGACTACGGATCAGAAGATTCTAGGTTCGACTCCTGGCTAGCTCGACAAAGCTTTAGCTGAACATGTGTGAGATGTTACTGATATTCCTCCACTACTCCCTGTTGATTGCAAAAAAAAAAAAAAAAAAACATACATGTAACAGCTGCATATGACGTCAAAATCCTGTAACTTGTGCTAGAATTAGCTTCATCTCTTAAAATTGATGCTTCTGCTGGCTGTCTGCTTTTTTGAGAGCATTTGCTTGTGACTGTGACTGTTTGACCGTTTGGTTGAGACTTTTCTGCAATTTCATAAACAATGTATTGAGTAACAAAGCAATAGAGAAAAGATGCTAGCATCAAAACACTTGCCCCGTGTGAGGCTCGAACTCACGACCTTGAGATTATGAGACTGACGTGCTGCCTACTGCGCCAACGAGGCCCAAAACACAGTGTACATCAATGGGTTTTTTTGGTCACATATGTCTGTGGTGTTTCACCGCCTCTCTTTCCTCTCACAGCTGATACTGGGTATCGATCCGCTACTTTTCACATCAGTTCACTTCAGTTCTAATAGACAGTACCCATCCATGAGTTCCATTGAGCTACTTCTGTTTTGAGTGAACTCTTTTTGGGACCAAAAAAGGTGCCAATACCTGAGAGCCTACAAGCCAGTAGAGCCGATGAGACCTCTTTAAAGAACAATTCAAGTTTAACCGCTTTCACCTAAGAATAATTTCAGGCTCCTCTCTCTGCTCTCTCTTGGTCAGGACGCTGACGGACTGTAAAAAAGGGTGGCCTCCCCCCTCTAATCCAAACCTCAAAGCCACAGCATTGTCTTCCAGCTGGACATTGACCACAGGATACAGTTCCATTGTATCCTGACTTGCAAACTAGCATGTGACATGGAGGGAGTTAGTTTGATCCATCAGTGGAGAATGGCTGGGTCTGACTTTTCTA
>NW_007579441.1:93809-95012 GCF_000690725.1 Stegastes partitus
TCTCTGTGAACCACTTCTAAAGTTGGTATTTTTCAACGTACTTTAGGGAAAATCCAAAACACCTAAAGACGGAAAAAGGAGTTCTGCAAACACATTAGAGATCACAGAGTTCTGGTTGATTCGTATACAAACACAGAGCTTTGTGGAAATGAGGCGTCAGATGTGACATATCATCCTTCTGATTGAAGCGTTAGGGTCAGAGCTGCTCTGTGAGCTGACACTCTTTTCAACATGTTGCAGTGCTGTCTGCTGATGGTTGAAGAGATCTGACTACAAAAACTGTCCTATCACAATATAGTTTTTAGTTATCACTATTTATTTATACATTCTAAAAAGGTGTCCACGAATCTCCAGACTGACAGTTTCCTGGACATTAATATTTAATGTTGCTCACCACAAGCCTGCTGAGGTGAGACAAAAAGGGGAACACACCAGAACCAGGGAAAAAAACAAAGAGTTCATAGAATGTCATCACCACAACAGGGGATACAGAGCCCCAGTGGCCGTGATCGTATAGTGGTTAGTACTCTGCGTTGTGGCCGCAGCAACCCCGGTTCGAATCCGGGTCACGGCAAACTCAGTTGACTTTTGTGTGTTTACATATCTTTTAAAAGAGGTGAAGTCAAGCATATTTTTCGGTTCAAGGTCTCTTGTTATACCAACCATTTGATCACACACCTCCAATGACCATTTACATGACGATGGAGGCTCTGTTTTGATGATGCTGTGTAGGGCTAGTGGCGCAATGGATAACGCGTCTGACTACGGATCAGAAGATTCTAGGTTCGACTCCTGGCTAGCTCGACAAAGCTTTAGTGAACATGTGGGATGTTTCTGATCGACGTTCACCACTCCCTGCTGATTGCAAAGAAATATAAAAAATACACATAAGGGCTGCATATGACGTCAACATCCTGTAGCTTGTGCTAGAATTTGCTTCAACTACCTGTTAAAATTGGTGTTTCTGGTGACTCTCTGCTTTTTTGAGAGCATTTGCTTGTGACTGTGGCCGTTTGATCGTTTGGTTGTGACTTTTCTGCAATTTCATGAGATAAACAATGTATTGCGTAATAAAGCAATAGAGAAAAGATGCTAGCAACAAAACACTTGCCCCGTGTGAGGCTCGAACTCACGACCTTCAGATTATGAGACTGACGCGCTGCCTACTGCGCCAACGAGGCCCAAAACACAGTGTACATCAAT
>NW_007579441.1:96802-101971 GCF_000690725.1 Stegastes partitus
CGTGATTATAGACTGTCAAGAATTGCCAAAGGGAAAGGTTTATGGCTCACAACAGTGCCTAACAACTTCCAAGTACGAAGGTATCTGTTTTCCAAAGTCAGCTTAGTAGACATTTGACAACATGCTAAACATATGTGTCCAGAAGAAACATAGATTTCAGACTGTGAGACTAAATCACATCAAGTCAGTGTCACAATCTGAAGGTCGTGTTTCCTGCCCTATGTGCTCCAACCTCAGCTTCATTTTACATAACTTGAAACAGCCTGAGTCAGGCATATTTCCAATGAACACTTTCCTTCTGGCAGAAATACCACTGCATTGAAGGACAAGCAATACGCTGGGAAAAGCACCACAAGAGACATTTACCTGTCTGCATCCAGAGTGCCACAAAGACCTTCTGACCTCAGCTGGCCTCCATCAGATCAGGTCTTATTCTGTTTGTTGAGCTGGAGTTCAAGGTGTATTGGTACATGAGATGCTAGCAACAAAACATGTGCCCCGTGTGAGGCTCGAACTCACGACCTTCAGATTATGAGACTGACGCGCTGCCTACTGCGCCAACGAGGCCTGAAGTGTGGTGAACATGGATGTTTTTTTTCGCTCTCCTACGTGTTCTCTGTGGTGTTTCATCCAAAATCCAAATACGCATTAAAACACACTCTCTGTGCTTGAGTTCAGCATATTTACCTGTGAAAGCCAACTCAACCAATCATTTGATCACATTCCTCATACTTGTCACCAGTTAAAAAAAACTATATCGGCCCTGTTCTAGTAATGAGGGTGTGGGGCTAGTGGTGCAATGGATAACGCGTCTGACTACGGATCAGAAGATTCTAGGTTCGGCTCCTGGCTAGCTCGATAAATCTTTATATATGTACTGTTATTCATATATATGTGTGGTGAATAGATAATGGATGAATATAACATTTTTCCTCTGGTATTTGTGAATATCTGCATGCACCTCAAAGCAGTCTCTGAACAGCCATGTGTGGAACTGGGCTGTCTTTTGACAATTCATAGAACTCAGACATGCTACTGTAATTACGAGAGCTTAATTAACGTCAATGCCTATTGATGTAAACAGCAGGTAGTGTCCGTGTGTCTGTGTGTGTGTCTGTGTGTGTGTCTGTGTGTGTGTGTGTGTGTGTGTGTGTGTGTGTGTAATGGCCACTGGCAGTCAACAAGCAAACAAGCAACAACAAAAAAGACAAAAAAACAATCATCAGAAACTAGAAAGAAAGGCTGAATGCACCTTTTAGGGGGCCTGCAAAGGGAAAACACTGCCAGTACAGTTTGTGACTGCAGAAGAATTACACTTATTATGGCACTGTGACGCAATGCGTAAACAAGAGGCTACAGCATGTTGATTTTACATAGCGTTAGTCAGTCATAACAATAGTCTGAATTTGGCTAAAGGCCCAACAATGATCCAGGACGGTGTGAATGGTTAATGACAAAGGATATCAATCTGCCATGTCAGGAGGGACTAAAGATGTTACTGATGGGGGGAGATCTTGCATTTTAGGTGATCAATAACTGGTGCAGTGGACTCCCTCCTCTGTTTAAAGATCACTGTCCCAGTGCCTCGCATTACTGCGACTTGGATGTTTGAGAATAGACACAGACGTATTGCTTGAAGCTTGTCTTCCTTTTCAGATTCTTGAAGACATCTCACTGCTCATCCAAGAGGTTCTTCAGTTCTGACCGACTGATGGGGAGGGGAGAGTTGCACATGTTTTATAGACTCATGGCTAATGGCCCATTTATGACCCAGGACTCACATGCCTCAAAGGTGTGAATGGGTGTGAAACCAGGCATCCCAACAACAACAGTGAAGGTTGCGGAGATGCTCGTTTACATCACAAAAGACATGAAACTCACATGTCAGAGGTAACTACAGACAGTTAATGTTGATGAAACTTTCTTTGTAGAGATCTCAGCAGTCTACTTGCTTGACAATTGGTGTTGTAGGCCCCCACCTGTTCAGAGGTTGCTGTTTCAGTTCCCAGACACAAAAGTGGACAGGCAGGGCTATTGATAGCTGTACTTCAGGGAAAAAGTTTTTATGAGTACCTCACCTCAACATTAAGTTAAAGAGAGGGTGCAAATAAAAAGACAAACCTTGCCTGCAGCTGCCTGTTGACAGAACACCAACTACCATCTGCTCTGAACGCTCTAAATAAAGTAAATGAAGTAAAAATCAAGTTGCATTGGCCGGGAATCGAACCCGGGCCTCCCGCGTGGCAGGCGAGAATTCTACCACTGAACCACCAATGCTCACATGTGGGTAACCTCAACCGTTTCACCCACGTCACCCAAATTCCTTCAGCTCTGCTTGTCAGTTTATGACACACTCTGGTAAAACTGGCCCCCACACATACTTCCAACACTGGGCTGCAGGAAGGGAGACAAGAGAGAATGCCTGAAAAGGTGCATAACTCCATGGGTCATTGCTGAAAAGGCTGGTAGTTGGCAGAGTGCGTATTAAAGTATATTAAAGGGCAGTTGATTGAAGGGGAAAGGCAAGCAACAGGGATGGCTGCAGCCTTGAGAGGACTGTCAAGAAAAGTACATTCAAGAACTCGAGAGAGCTTCACAAGGACCGGACTGAGGCTAGAGTCAGTGCATCAAAAGCCACCAAGCACAGATATCTTCAGGAAAAGAGCGACAACTGTCCCATTCCAAATATCAAGCAACTCCTGAACCAGAGACAATGTTCGAAGTGTCTTACCTCAGCTGGACTGTTGCTAAGTGGTCCAAAGCCCACTTTTAGATGAAAGGAAACTTCATTTGAAAATCCAGAGAGAGTCTGGAGGGAGAGTGGAGACACACAGAATCAAGATCAGTATGAAGTTTCCACAGTCTGTGATGATTTGGGTTGTCATGTCATCCACTGTTGTTGGGCCACTGTGTTCTATCAAGTTAAAAGTCATGCTTCCATCTGAAACCAACGAGTGACAGTTTTGAAAGATCTGCAAGCTTGAAGACTAGTTCTATGTCATCGGTACTTGCCTCATCTATATAAGCTACTAACTCTTCTAAGGTTACGTTGACCATGTCACTGCCATTGTTGTCCTGATTGTTATCAAACAAAAAGCTTTCCAGTAATGTGACAGAGGACATTTTAGATGATATTTAGCCTCCTGAACTGTCAATTCACTGGCGCTAAGCTTTGCACATACTCTTATCTTGTCTTCAATCAGCGGGGGCTGCCTTACTTTCCTGGTAGGGACCAGCCGGTTGAGCAAGTCTTTACTTTATTACACATGCATGCAGGACTAGTAAGCCAGAACCTGTGGGACAAAAGCTACACTGGCTTGTGGGAGACAAAGAACCCCTGTGAGTCAGACTAGAAAGAAATCAGGGCAGACCAGTAGTAAAAAAAAATCCAGACACAGTGTTTGAGGAATAAAAACAGAACGCCTCAGACAGCATTAATATCTCCTCGTTAGTATAGTGGTGAGTATCCCCGCCTGTCACGCGGGAGACCGGGGTTCGATTCCCCGACGGGGAGTGCACAACCTTTTTTTAATTTTATATTTATTTTGCTTCATCACAAAACATATACACAACACCTTTTCACATAATGTAACACACAAACAAACCACACACCATATACAATAAAAGCTTTAAATATACCCCTTTCCTGTTTTTTGCAAACACTTAATGAATCCCACACTTTGAAAGAATCTGCACAATACTAAACTGACCACACATCATGTACATTATTTTTTTTACATACTGTCCAAGACAGTAAAAAGGCTGTATCGATGTGGACACATAACTCCTAGCAGACGAATACATCTAACAAAACACGTGCCCCGTGTGAGGCTCGAACTCACGACCTTCAGATTATGAGACTGACGCGCTGCCTACTGCGCCAACGAGGCCCACAACAGCCCCGCAATGGACGGACAAAAGGCAAAATGTTCCCCGGAACATAAATAATGACAATAAGTATTGATTATCTGTCCATTTCACACACATGCAACTCATACTTTTTCAAAAAAAGAAACATCCATACTACAAACTGTAGCTAAGTATGCGCTGTTTTGTGGCATCTTTGTTGCTGGTACCATGCTAACACACTGCAATTAGTATATATTTATCCATAGCTGAGTTTACTTGACTTTGTCAATGTAAATGATTCAATGTTAACATTTTAATAACAAACAAAAACATTGCAAAAGGTATGTTGCATTGGCCGGGAATCGAACCCGGGCCTCCCGCGTGGCAGGCGAGAATTCTACCACTGAACCACCAATGCTCACATGAGGGACACTGGTGGTCTACATTCAAAAAAACTGGTCTACTGCAAGATAACCATGTGACAACAACTGGCTTGACGTTCAAGAGGCAATACTAAGCAGCAAGATGTGCACAGATCTTTTTGTAGCAGACGCTGGATCCTTTGTTGTCCCATTTCACTGCATGCCACACAGGTAGGATTTAGCCTAACATATGCAAATACACATATTCATTTTCCTAAATGGGATTATGTAATACTAGATAGTTTTATTTTCTATCTATAGACTTGAGCTGGGGTTGTTGAGCGTGTAAATGGATGATGCTATGATTGGGCATGTGTATAACCTCCTCCACCACATCTGGAAGCCTTACCAATTCAGTCCCAAATCAATGAGGGGGCTCAAAGCATTGGGAGCTGAGATTGGTGTCACAGCGAATGCACCCGCGGAAGTGAAAGGGACACGGCGGCCGCCCCATGTGATTTGCATGACAATACATTCCTGGGATCCCCCAACCAGTCAGTCAGAGCTTAGTCCAGTTGCCTTCTGCAGGAGCACCTACCCAACAAATTACCCAGCTCGTAGCTTGAGCGTAGTTGTCTATGGTCACAAATAGTACAATTGGAATGCCAGAAACAAAAACCAGACGGGGGAAAAAAAAAAAAAAAAAAGTTGTGCGCCCAACGTGGGGCTCGAACCCACGACCCTGAGATTAAGAGTCTCATGCTCTACCGACTGAGCTAGCCGGGCTTGTTGCAACATCAGAAACCTTCCAGTTTTATAATGTCTCACAGTGCACTATTTCTATTTTTCACATTTACATATCTGTTTTATTGTTTGGTTGGACTACAACAACAGGCTATCATTGATGTCAGTTACTCAACGCAACCAACTTAACCTAACAGAACCATCGAAGAATGAA
>NW_007579441.1:102963-133295 GCF_000690725.1 Stegastes partitus
TGCCCCGTGTGAGGCTCGAACTCACGACCTTCAGATTATGAGACTGACGCGCTGCCTACTGCGCCAACGAGGCTTGGAGACACAAAAAACCAGTAGTGCTTATAAAGGGACTCTAACTACCCACAGACTTTAGTGTCCATTTAAAATATACAAGAGAGGTGGTTGTGTTTTTTATGCACTGCTTTCGTCTGGCTTTGCCTCTCACTGATTTAGGGCTTGTTGACCTAAACATAAAGAAATTGGGGCACTTTGTACTTTCCATACTACTTATAAATGAGGCCACTGCATAACAAGCATGCATCTCACTAGAGCACCACCAGTTACAACTGAAACACTGTTAAAAGTGGGTTCTTAAAGGTGTATAGGGCAGCATTTTGGCTCAGATTACATGCTAACAAAGGCACACTGTGGCACTTTCCACTTACTGCTTATCCTTACAGCAACTACATAAAAAGCAGCATTCACTACATCTTACTGCAGCGCCATAAATTGCAATTGTAACGTTGCTAAAAGTGTTTTTGACAGTGTATAACGCAGCTTTTTTTAGACTGTACTGCATGCAAACTGAGGGGAAAGAGGGCACTTTTTACTTGCCATACAATTTACCTGAAATGCGATTGGTTGTTGCTTGTGTTTTGCACTAGAGGGCAGCAGAGTGCTCCGTCCTCCCATTGGATAAAATGCCACCCCTCCTACCTTCTGTAAGTGGTAACAGGTGTGTTCTTCGCTTTGCAAATTCTCTTAATTATGTTACAATAGCACCACAATTATGTTATACATCTCCTTCCTTAATAGCTGAAGTTGAGGTACACGGCGTATTTTCTGTGTTTGTTTTTATTGATAAAAAGATGCTAAAAGCATTTAGCTTTACTAGCCTGCTCTCCATTTCCATAAAGGCAACGCTACAGGGGTCATGCAACTCACCTCCAAGGTTAACCGTCAAGGGCACAAGCTGTGGAACTTATTTCATATATAGCTGTGAAAATAGCAGCGTTTCAGTTGCTTTAAATGAATATAAAAGTCTAAAAGGGGGTTAATAACCAGGTAATGTGCCACCTTCAGTAGCTAGCTGCGCACTAGGCTAACCGCGTATTACCGTGTGCAACAGGTTAGCTTCTTGTGCTAGCTCGTTGGTAAACTGCTCTCCTCGGAGGTTTAGCTGAATTTAGCTAACATGCCGTTTAACATCGAGCAAAAACACAAAAGCAACACGGGTAAATAAAAAAAAGTTATGTGTGTTTGCGTGAAAGTGACTCACCGAATGAGGCGACGTTTTCCAGCCGCGACAAGAAGTCCGGAGCTCGACATTAGCAGCTGGCAAAGTCCGTTCCTCCGCGTCTCGTTCCTTCGAATTTAAAAAAAAACACATTCTTTCGAATTGTCCAAGCAAAATGAAACACGAATCTATCCAAAATGTGTAAAAGTAAGCGGTAATAAGCGCAGGGTGACCGTGTAAATCCGTCATTACCGCCTGCGACGTGACCCGCAGACACCGCGGTACCTTCAATTAACGAGGGGCCAATGGAGGAACCGCGATCACGTGATGCGCGCCCCACAAACAAGCAGCACTTAAAAAAACTACAATGTCCTCAAAAAATGCACCGAATGCAAGTGTGCGCCTTTTGGGAGTTGTAGTTTATTTACAGGGTTAAGCGTTCAGTCCAAAATGTTGGATTTTTAAAGATTTTTATTTTTTTTTTAAGAAGTCTTGCAGCAAAAATGTTAATCAAAACTGATTAAAAATACTTTATTTTTTCTTAAAATATTTTCTTATTCCATTATCTTGTTTAATTAGTGTGTAATCGTATTAATGTTTGTGGCTATATAATGTGAAAACCTCTTTGTGTGGTTATAAAAAGTGAAATCAGCAAAGAACAAAATGAAGACCAGCAAACCAAAAGCCATATTTAATAATTTAATTTCACCATGCATAAACCATATAGAAAATACTTTACAGCAATGACAGTAACAATTAAAAAAAAAAGGACATCTCATGATGCTAAAAAAAAAAAAAAGTAGGTGTCACAGATCACTGGAGGCTCACAAGTTGTCATGGGGTTAGTCTGACGATAGTTAGTACATGGTTAGGTAAAGAAAACAGTTAAGATAAAGAAGACATGAAAAAAAAAACAAGGTTGGTTAGAAAAAATGCTGATGTCTATGTTACATCCATTCGATTGATATTTAACTTCAGCTCTGCTTTGCAAAACGGGCCTCGATGCCTGGTGGGTCGACACAGGTTAATCAGTGACCCCCGACAAAAATGGGGGTAGAAATAAGTAAAAAGGTGGGGGTTAGTGTGTTTTAGTTGAGGTGGATGGGGGTACATGCAGAAGGCATTCATTCTACACCTCCACCCCTTTAAATGGCACTAGTTTTAAAAAAAAATAAAGACAAAAAACATGGCAAATACACTCCTTCATATGACAGACGGAATTAATACTGCTTTCATCACATCATCTGTATGGCATTAGTCTAAGCTATGTTAGGTAAAATCTCATTGTCTCTGTCTGTAGAAGGCAGAAGAGGAAAACAAAGTGAAAAAGAACCAAAAAATAAAATAAAATCAACCCACTTCTCTCCCACGTAAGAATCATTATTATTATTATTACTTCCCACAGTTTCACAGTTAGATTAAATGGCTGGAGTGACAGATGGGAAGCGCCACCTGGATGACAAACACTGATGCAAAGTAATTAACATTATGAGTTTTTTTGTTTTATTGAGCTTCTTTGCTTTGATTTGTGGGGTGGGATATTAAAAAAAAAAAAATAAAAAATCTTTCGAATGACTGGAGCGTGCTGGAATGATCCCACCCAGGCCAATAAAGCAGACAGGCCTGGAAATTATCAGCCTGCTTGGTAGCGCTACTTAATTACAACACTGCTTCACACGAAACCAAAGCAACACGAAGCGCTTATTCACATATTCGTGTTTCAAGTCACTCACTCCTTTCTCTTCTTCACCTGCCACCGGTTGTGATGGACGGCAGCTCGTAAAACGAAGAGCTGCCAAATCCTGGTGAATACCGAGTGCAACATCTGTTTTCATACAGACAGTCTGTTGAATTCGTCCATTAAAAACACTCCTCTGGCACCGTTTTGTGTTCACAGATTAGTGCTGAGGCTTATGTGTGTGGGGGGGAAAAATATGCTAATTTAATTTAAATCAACATATGTTTGCTTTTAAATGTCATTTGTCAGATTTCAGCCGAAGCAGGTGAAGAAGTGAGAAGATTGGTTCAGAGATAGTGAGGAATATAGCTCCGCCGGCTCCAAAAGTGAGCGTAATTACACAGCAACCGATTTTATTATAGCTAAAATATGACACGAAAAGGGCAGCTGGGAAGAGTTTAATCTATGTTAGCATCTAAAAAAAAAAATGACTTCATGTTGGATTGCTGTCTAGTTACAGTTCAGTTAGTGGAGCAGAAGAGAGGGAGCTGTACAGTAAATAAAGAGGAATGAAAATACGATAGGTCCAGATCACTTAAGCTGCATTCAGAGGAATGAGTACGCGTTATGGTTGAGTGATTCACTTCTCCCATTCATCCATCCATTCATTCATTCATTCATCCAGCTGTCAGCGCTTCTTCTTGATTAAATGGACGCCTTGACACCACGGAAAAGAAAGCAAATTAAACATTTTCATCACCAGAATCTGGAATAAAGTTACTCTGTTGTGTGATAACTGGTGAAACTTGAGTCATAAATGCTAAAAACCTCTCCAGAGAAATAAAAAAAAAAATGTCAAGGCCTTCATTTAAGACGGGAACATCAAGGTGGAAGCGACAGTGTTTCCCCTCCTCAGACAAAGTAGTCTTGTTGCGATGCTACTGTGAATTCACCTTCGGATAAAGAACATAACTCTCACGCCCAGCTCGTCGAGAAATTCTTAATTTCTATCGAGCAGGGCTCAGTGTTCCAGAAAAGTCATAAATATGGGATCTTCCAGTTTGTTGACTGCCTTAAGCTGTGCTAATGTTTACATGAACAACGTAGGGAAACACTGCATCTTTCCACCGGCTTCTTTTTTTCACTCAAAGCCACAAAGAGTCTCTTTTTAAAAATGTCTTCCTTGCAACCAGTCCCTTCCTTCATCGCTCCGTTTATCCACTCCTCTCACAAACAGGTAGTGTTCTTTGTCTAGCAGGACTCTCAGCTGCATGTTTTATCCTTCATGTCACTTTTTCTTCCATCTTCTCTGCAAAAAAAGGACAAATCTGTCTGCCCCTTTCCCCTCCCCCCATCGCTGGAAGACTCGACTCAGAACAGCACGTCTTCGTTGGTGATGAGCGTCTCCACCACCAGTCTCTGGTATCGGATGTCGTTCAGCGCCGTCATGGCGTCCAGCTCAGGGGCCCTCATCAGCGTCGGGCCGAAGACGATGCCCAGGTTCTCGCTGGACATGAGGTTCTCCTTCTCGTACTGGGTCACTCTGGGTGGAGAGCGAGGGAAACGTATGTGTGTTGTTAACAAAACACAGAGGAATCAAACAGCTAAGAAGTAAAGTGAAATCACAGCTTATGTGTTTGGGGTAAAAAATAATGATTATTTCCCCTGTCAATTAATTTGTTGATTATTTTTCTCTATATTAAATCAACCAGAAGGTCACCCTCTCAGACTCCTCTGAAAAAAATTCAAAGGCCCTCCTATGAGAAAATTATGGAGAAATCCCGAAGCGTTTTGGCAAACTAGCCATCATCCGACATTAGTAACTCGTACAGTGTGGCACATGGAGCTTTGAAACTGCTCGTCTTGGGCTAACTTTTCCTGAAGAATCCCAAAATGTCATCAGATCTGCTGTGTTGTCTTTATTCGTCCTCTAAAAATGGCCAAACATTCAGTTCAAGGAGGATTAACAACACAACCATATTGGGGTCATGTTGTCTTCAGATCTATAGGAACACATGGTGAAAATGTGAAAATGATGGTGAACTGCCCACATGGTTTAATCAGGGCATGGAAATGGGAAAATTCATGAAATTAAAAATGTATTCTTTATCTCCCATCGTACTAATGTTCATGGTTGCTGCATAAACACGGTCTAACATCTCATAAATGATAGGAAAACAATTCTGAGTGCTTCATCTGTCATACTTTTCAAATTAGGGATGGTAACTGAGGGTGTCTTTTTTTTAACAACTGAACTAAAATTTCAAAGGAATGTAAAAACAAAACCAGAACAAAAGGAGACCTAACATTTGGGATTTGTTTGCTATAGGAGCACCTGTGATTATTTGCAGTGGAATCTGAGAGGGTGACCTGGAAAAAAGTTCTCAGAAATTGGTTGATCTCATACGGAATGACCCAATTTGATTGTTTTTTTGATCTGTAAAATTTTGCCTTCTTTCTTCTTCTTTTTATCCGACTGTGTGTTCGTACCTCTTGAGGTGAGCCATGAGGTATCGCATCGTCTCACAGTGAGCCGGCGGCAGCAGCTTCAAGGCCTCGTGGAGGGACTCCAGTCGTTTCTCTGGGTCTGTAATCTCTGCAACGCACATTAAATATTAAACATGGATGTGTTTCAGGAGCGCTGATCACAGGTCACCCGTGAGCAACACGTGGTATGAAGAAAAATGTAGTGTAATCATGTAGGAGGAGCTTTAAGACGTACTTCCAGTTTCTATGAAGCGGGGGTAGGCGTCGTATGTGATGAGGGGAATGGGCAGCTCTCTGAAGTAGAGCTTGAGGGCTCCGGTGATGATGTTGATGTCCTCGTAAGCGTTGGAGGAAATATCGGCTTTTTCTCCGTCTGTGGAGGAAATCAGTCGACAGAATTCAACCAAAGGGCTCAGTTTGGTGGTGATTTCACCACTAACAACAGGAGGAGAAATCTGGTCTGGTTAGTCTGTGTCAGTTTTTAAAATATCAGCAAAACTGCACCATTTTTACAAACTATAAAAACTTCCTGACTGTCCTTAAACGAATCATGTGCTACTCTCTGTGTTGGAGGAGAAAACAGCTAAATATAAGATAGAAATGGTTAATAGATTATTTTAAAAATGCCAAAAACGAACCATTTGCTCCGTTGAGATTCTGTAAAAAACTAAAAATTCTTCACTTTTTTGTGCAACATAGAAGCTTTTAGTGACTCAGCTGGAGAAAAGTATGGAAACGAATTAAAAATGGAAGCAGTTTTTATGATTTATGGCATTTTTGCTATACTTCACAGAAGACATTTTTAAATTCTGTCTACTTCTAGCCATGGTTGTGCTGTTTGCACTTTGAAAAATCATCCCACAAATCATCCCAAGAAAAATGCATGTTTCAAGTCAGACAATAAGCCACGGATAATAAAACTAAGCGCTAAAATTTCACAACCCATGCTGACCACATGTCTCCAACTGTGTCCTCATCTGGACTCATTTAGCCTTCAGCTTTTTTTTCTTTTGTAAAGTATTATTAGTGTCACATCAAGCTGCTGCAGTGTGTGATGTGCCATTATGTTCAAATCTTGTAGTGTTTTCATGTCTGAGATTACACAGAAAAATATCTGCGAAGTCTCTCCTTATGTGCGAGATTGTGATGCTGGCGAAATGAAAACAATCCTGAGCGTGTTTTCGGCAACGAGAAGTTGTTTTCGGAACAACAGGGGGCGACACTCACCTCTGTCAAAGGCCAGCTTGACATCTTCGATCAGCTCACTGAAGCCTGATATTCTGTACAATCCCTCCGACTGAAGACCTGCAGGGGCCAAATCAGGCAACCATTAATG
The DNA here is from genome assembly GCF_000690725.1 of Stegastes partitus. Taxonomy (NCBI): domain Eukaryota; kingdom Metazoa; phylum Chordata; class Actinopteri; family Pomacentridae; genus Stegastes; species Stegastes partitus. Next base: position 109,681 of record NW_007579441.1, read on the forward strand.
TGACAAATTAGATAAGTGGGTGTTTTTTTTTCAATTCTTGATCATTTAGGAATCATTTATGACATTTTTATAACACGAGAAATCACTTTTTTGAGCTTCTCAAGCGGGAATATTTGCTATTTTTTAATGGCTGTATCTACATGTTTCCATCGTCAATTATTATGTTGACTATTTTCTAGATTAATAAGTGTCAGAAACTAGTAATATGTCAATCAGTGGTTCCCGAAGCTTCAGTTTGTTGTCATAGAAGAGTAAAGAAACCAGAAAATGTCCACATTTATTAAGCTGGAATCAGAGACTTTTTTTTCTTCTTGACAAATTACTCAGACTGATTAATTGCAGAGACGAATCGATGTGTTTCTTTCCTGTTGTGCCGACGGAGAACCAGAAATAGTTCGGCTCGCACAGAAGGCGGAGACGGTGAAGATTGATTAGAGGGACGACTTCAGCCTGGCTCCGGCTCTCCAGTCAAGTTCAATCACTTCAAGTCAGGTGTCTCTATTGATTTCTCGTATTAGTTTCACTCACGTCTTGAATCATAGTCAATAAAACCCTGTCTGGCAGCTCCCCCTGTGACCGCTCAGGCCCTCTGGGAGAAAATGTCACCCTGTCATTCACCACATAAATCCACATGTGGGATTCAATCTGCTGGTTTTTTTTTTACCAATGAGAGGGTGGGCTGACACACAGCCTCGTGGGTGTTCTCTCTCTTTCCCGTCTCTCTCGCAGCAAACAATACTTAAAAGCTTTTTCTTTTTTTACGTCAGCATTATATAATCGCTGACTCACTCCCGCACACATCTTCCCTCCCGTCTCACCTCGAGCCTCGATTTCCTGAATGCACATGTCGACCACCATGGGCCTCTTGGTGTTGTGGGCTTTCACCAGCGTGGTCAGGTCGCAGCTGTACACCTTCTTGACGTGCCGCAGGTCCGGCTGGCAGTCGTTGGGCACGACTTTGGAGCACTGCTTGTGGACGTTCAAGCCGCAATCTGACGAGACACGAACACAGATTCCACTTTATTCCAGCTTGAAGATGACTCTTCTGTTGTTTTTGTTGCATAAATGACCCATTAACACCACAGTGCGATGTGATTTCCCCCCACACACACACAGGACCAGACAGGATGGTAAAAGTTAAACGTAGGCGTTCCAGTGACACAGTTCGTCACCCACACGCAGTCATCATCGCACTGACAGCCTGTTCTTTGGCACAGAACCGAATCTCTTAACATTTAAAAACCCAATCAGCGGATGAGTCAACAGCAAAAGTGACTAACTTTGTCCCGCTTTCGAGTCACGGTTCAAGAGGAGAAACCTGAACGCTGAACCACGACTTACCTGCACACTTCACTCCCTGAGCGATGAGACCCCACATGAAGTTGGCACAGTACTCGCACCAGTGGGGGCCCCTGAACGTATGAACCTGAAACACAGGAAAAAGGCGGATTTCGTGTTAAAATGTCGTAATATAAATTCACCACAGGATTCGCAGTAAACATCAGATGTGCTCGGCCAAAGTTATGCATTAAAATAATTGGTTATATGCTAACAAGAAAAGGTGAGAAAATTATTCACAGATTGGGAATCCAGGCACTAATCTTTATTATAAACTGACAGCCGCTGACAAAAGAGTGACGGAGACACAATGGGAGTGCTGAAAGGGTACTTGGAGAAGAATTACAGCGAGAATCTGCTCATTTATAGGACAAATTGGCTCCGTATAATGAGATGCTAATAACCTGTGCTCTTTTGTGTGTCGTGGTTCTGACCTTAGTGCTCTTCACTTGTGTTTCAATCTGTGGATGTAAGGCGCTAAACAAAGGCTGAAAATGTAAACGCAGCACTGTTTCCTACCACTCTCTGAATTTGAATAAGTCCCCGTGAGCTGAATCAGCGTTCCTGGCAGCACACACACAAACAGGATGGCTGGAAAGCGAAGGAGCTTCTCACCTTGAAGTTGTGGACCTTCTCGTACTTGGGCGCCAAGTCGCTCTCCCTCAGGGTGGCCCGCCGCACCAGCGACGTCAGCTGCGAAAGGGCAAAAGATCTGATTGGTTGCCAGAAGGTGGAGGCAGGGGAGGTGGGTTTGGAGGGAGCCCGGCTCAGGGGGGCTCCGGCGCCGGAGTCCGAGGCGCCGCCGGAGACCGGCAGGGAGGGAATCGAACCGTTCAAGCCGAGAGCGGCGTTGAACAAAGAGCCCTTCTGACCCGTTTGCTTCTCTGCTCTCCTGCGAGGCTTTTTGCCTCTTTTGACGACGTACGACTCTCGGCTCGGCATCGTTGAATCTATGAATTGATTTTACTCACAAAAAAAATCTCACTAATAGACAAACGGAGTCACTCGAAAAAGGAGACACTCTGAGAAAAAAACGGCACAACAACTACATCTCAAATCTGACAACAACATCCCAAACCGAGGAGGCAGCACGGGACCAATCCTAGTACCACAAAGATCAGCCAATCAGATTAACGCTGCATACTGATGGGGCTGCGCGGTGCAATTCCAGTTCATAACAACAAAACAAAAGCCAGCCAATATTAAAAAATCTGTCCCCAGATGGACGACCCGAATGAAAATAACTCAATAAATCTTCACTTCTCGGCCGTGTTTTGTAAAATCCTCCACCGGCGGCGGCTGAATTCCTGCGTTTCCCGTCTCGTGTAGGTGAGCGCTTCAGCCCACATGGCTCAGTGCGTGTTAATCCTCTTTCCCCATCATCTACACACTCGGCAGGCAGCGGCGGAGGAGGAGGAGGGAGGCGGAGAGAGCCGGCAGAGGAGGAGGAGGAGGAGGGAGCTACGGTGCAGTAATGGATGAATTTAACAGGTCGCGATGAGAGGAGAAGCAGCCAATCAGAGCGCAGCGACTCCTGTTGTTTGTCACCAATTCTGCCACCTCAATTATCCCAGGAGAGGAGGAAGAGAACGAGCCGAGAAACAAGCTGTTGTTTCGTTCCCACTTTCTGCCCCCTCTTTGTTCCCTCCGTTTTGTTTTCACCTGCAGCATCTATCTGTTTTCCATCTGATGCAAGCGCTCCTAAAACTGTGTCCTTAGATGGCTCCCAAATCAAAAAGCCATCCATTATCTCAGATCACACAAGTTACATAAGAGCTTTTTTTTTTAACTTCAGAAGTGCACTTTAGAAGACGTCAGCGGTTTAAGTGCCGCCTCTGGTGGGTTGGATGGACGGATGTTTGGGTTTTTTTGACATTTATTTGGCTAATTTTTGGGCGAAAATCCTGTCTTTTTTAGATCTTTACACAAAAATAAGGTGCTAAAAAGCAACCGCACATCCAACACAGTGACGGATCGTGGATATTTAATGACGCTAGACAAAAGAGCATTTTGATTACAGAAAAAAAAGACAAAAAAACAACAGAAACCGGGACAAACAGCTGGTTAAGAGGCTCATACTGATGGAGGATGTTATCCGTGCTGCCAGATCACTTCTTCTATTTTTTTTTCTTCTGTGCGGATCAAAGGTGAATTAAATCTCCTCTCTCGTCACCATCCAGCGGATTCAATCTCACGAGGAGGCCTTAAAAATGCATTTTTAAAAAGTCATCTCCAGAACCGAGCCGCTATCGCCCTCGCGGGGGCCGTAAAGCCGCGTTTAACCCCTAATAAAAGGAGATTAGCTGTATGGACGTGTGAAATATGAATTCCTCCCGTGTTTGTCTTCCCCACAGAGAGCGAGCCCCGGTCTCAATGTCACAGACGTACTGCTTTGTCTGCAAATCCACCCGATTGGGAAAGCGCGCACGTATACAGGACCACCCCCACAACACACACACTCACACACACACACACACACACACATAGACAGTGATGTATGAGGTGCAGTGTAGGTGGTCATGCACTGCAGGTCATACAAGGCCTCGGGAGGCTGTTGCAGCAGCTAAACGCTTCGTACACACTACTACTGCTGTTGCTCGTGTTTGTGCGTCGGAGGGTTTTGCAGCCCCTTTCCATGCAGCCCACATGCACAAAGCTGCACATTCACATGTAGCAGTGATTAGCATCGACGTTAGCACGCACACAAAGCCTCACATCTCTTATTGTTTTTGTCACTTTCATCCTCCTAAAAGCTCCACCTATAGGTTAAAAAAGAAAAAAAAAAGTTTCCGAGGAGTAAAACTCTAATCACTTCACAGCTGAATGAAAATTAACGAGCCGACAACAAACCCGACGCCTGAATACTTAGTAGGCGGCTTTTGGGAGATAGCAGCTTTCTGCAGGCAAACCGCTGTTATGTAATTTTACTGCAGAGCCCTTGGCTGGAGGCCATCTATCCTCTGCATCCATCCTCCTCCTCCTTCTTCTTCTTCACCTTCTTTCTCACAGTGTTCCTCATCCTTCCATCCTGCTGCTGCTGCTGCATATACAGCAACTTCCCTCACCTTTGTCCTTATTTGAATTCTTTACAGAGTTTCTAAACACTTCATCCTCCAAACGCAGCCTTCGCAAGACAGATTCGATACTTTTCTCTATATTCTGGAAACGCTGTGATGCTAACATCTTATGATTTACGTAACTTTTGTTCGTTCCAGTTTAGTTCAGTGACAGATAGAAATTGATTGCTACAGTTATTCTGCCTGCAGCACAAATCCACTCACTGCTGTCCTCAGTTGAACTCAAACTGAAATGCGTTTCTTACTTCAGTCGTCTACATTCAGACTTGAATTCATCCTAAAAACCATCTGAGAGATACTTCACATTTCCTGCAGTCAATCTGTGCTCTTTAACAAATCTCATTTTGACATTATGAGCGTTTTATCCCTCACTGTTCAGCAGCCCTTCACTAAAGGCATAAAGATGAAACTATATGAATTCGTCTTATAACTCTAAGAACTCATTTTATTCCTAAAGGGAAATTTCTTCCGTTTGCAGCCAGTGCTCTTTGCCAACAGCTCCATTTCTTATTCAAACCAACCTTTCAACCCCTCCCCCAATGCCTTCAGGTCGGTTTGCCAGAAAGTTATACTAATTGGAGGATACGTTTGGCCTGAGTGCCAACATAGAGTCCAATTTAAACATCCATATGTCTTCTAGGGAGCGATGAGATCTAAAAATATGAAGTGATATCCACTATTATGAGCTTCTCAACCTAATCCCATATCACTTCCCGAGCTGGTCATTCCTCCTCATCATGAGATACTCAGTGAAATATAATGTGATTTTAGTAGTATGAGCCTGTGTTGTTATATTACATCGCTTGTCCTCACCCTCTCCTCCGTGTTGCAGTCGTCTTTGGCGGGGGCCGGCCCGTCAGGTGCCTCGGGGCTGTGCGGCAGGTGTTTCTTCAGGGTGGGCTCCTGGTTCAGGGTGGTGTAGCCCACGTGCTCGTAGATGGGGTTGATGGTCATCTTTGCGATGTACTCCGCTGCCTGACAAGAGGACAGAGATGTAAATACGCCAGCTCAAGAGTTTTTCTGTAAACTCTCTGGACTCCGAGCAGTTTCTGCTCCTGTCACAGTTTCACTCCCTGTGGGCTCCTTTTGTTTTTACTGCAATATAAAGTCCTGCGCCTCGATATAAAAAGCACAACCACGGCTAGAAGAAACTCAAAAAATGTCTCCTGTGCAGGATAACACAGTCTAGAATTACATAAATTATACTATAAGAAATGACTTTCCTTGATTATTCAATTTGCAAATTTGTTTTAAAAAGTGTTACCAATACAGCAAAATTAGTATCTCTACTTACTATAGATATTTAACTACTTACATTTTTAATTTGTTTCCATTCTTGCCTCCTACCTGCTTTGTATAAACTTTTCTAATACTCTATTTTATTGTAAATTATAACATTTTTTGCCCCTTTTTTGTAAAGATCAGCCTTTTTGCCACCTTATTTCTATTTTCTTTTTCTTCGACCAACATGATTTGCACATTAATTGCACATTCTTTTGTGCATTGCTTCCTTATCTATCTTGAATGTAACACGTGTGACCTCCTGCATACCTTGACTTTCCCCAAGCGGATGAATAAAGTATCTATCTCAACTAGGGATGACCGATATTAGCTTTTTTGCCAGTATCAAATATGCCGATATTGTCCAACTCTCAATTTCCGATATCAACTGATATATGTGGGCCATTTAAGCAATTTTAGGCAACATCACATATCTCCTGTCGTGGAATTAACACATCATGTAAATGTCGGTGAAATCCAGGCATTATTTTATGCCAATATCGGTGGGCCGATATTATGGGACATCCCTAATCTAAACACAGCCTGCAGTTCAGCTGAAGACCCCCAGATGTGGAGCACACAGAAAAAACAAAAAACACCTCACATGCACAAGACAACAAAAAAATGATAGTGTTTGCACAAAACAGCTGGTGCAAACATCACATTTTTGGCAAATTTATAAACAAAACATGTAGAAGTTTAATGAACTAGCTTACAAATGTTTTGTGTTTTTCTGACAACTCATGATTAAAAACAATTCTTCCTGCTTTTACAGTTTCTGGATCATAAATGGTGCATTTTTGGCTATTTTAAAAATATAACACACCTTACAAACCCTCTGGTGGGTTTTAGGGTTTGGAGAGTTGAGACATTTCTAGGTTTAGATCATTTATGACGATTGCAGCGCTTCTGTGTCCCCTGATAGTGATTTTTTTCTGCCTATGAAACCACATCTGACCCAGTTGGACCTTGATTAAAACTTGGGTCATTCAATGTCGAACCAGTTGGTGCTGCCAGGTCATGTCATGGATTTTCCTGAGGGTTCATGGGATCTTCTGAAACTTTCTTTTCCAACAATGGGAAGAAAATGTGACACTGAGAGATAGGGGAGATGAGAAGACACACCTTGGTCTCGATGTAGAGCGTGATGAGGCCGTCTGTGACCAGGTCGTGGATGGACTCGAACCTCTTCTCTCCGACAAAGTGCTTCCCGTCATGGTAGAGGCGGAAGTTTCTCGTCTGGTTCCCAAACCTGGGAAAAATACACAAAGATGGGTAAATCAATCCTGGATTAATCCGATATCACAATGTTGATTTCTAAATTAGCTTTAGCATCGTTTAGCGGTACGCAGTAAGAGCCAAAAACCTTTACAAATTGATTTGCCACACACATAGTATAGAATAAAACCGCACTTTGACTCGTATATCACGTCCAAAGAATGTGAAAAAAAAACAAATGCATCAAAAAATCTCGACCTATGTTCAAATCCACCCATATGTTCTATTATTTCCCACTTTTTCTGTCCACAAGAACAGCAAAGACCGAAACCAAAATGGCACAAACTACGAGACAGAGCCGTGATGGACAGACTCCGAACTGGGCCAACACATTATCAGCTCCTCGGTGGATCACGACGAAACCACCGCAAGATAAAACAGCACCATTAGATCATTAACCCAAAATCCAACCTTTCCTTTTCTGCCACCCAGACTGGGACTCTAGTTTATGAGGGGGTATTTATGGAAGGTAATTAGAACCACGGGGATCGGAGAGGCAGTGGAGTGGAGGGAAAGCTGTGCAGGTGGAAGAATGACACAGCTATGAATAGACTGAACTGACCCAAAACCAAATTCAAATTAAGCCGTGCACCCATTTCAAAAGTGTGACACCTACTCAGAGCAAACGCTCGAATCAAAGTGACGGGGAGATAAATAAACGTGGCCGACATGGTAGAAAGTTAAAGCAACAGTGCTTGGAAACAAATTCTCAACCCGTCCGTCTCCTCACGAGGAGCGGCTTTGTCCACGTGAGTTCAGAGATGAGCTTCTTTGAGCTGCTTAAAGTTTGACTGCTGCCTTTACCGGGGAGATAAACCCTCACACCTCACAGCACCTTCACACTCAACTCACCTCATGCAGCAGCACAAACTCGCTTTTACTTATTCTGTCGCACAAATACCCAACAGAGGAGTGAAGAGGTCAAGCATCCGAGAACAAAAAGTGCTGATAACATTTAAAGCAATAGCAGGTACAAACTTCACAAACTCATTTTCTCTAACTTATATTTATCGATCTTGATATTTCAGACTGTATTTGGAGCTGATTTTCTACTTGTAGTGGTTAGTTAAGTGGCACCACTGAGCTCACGTTTGTTTCCCTAACTGAGCCCAACGCTACCTTAGAGCCAGAGTGTAGGTGCCCGGCTGTCTCTGGCTCTCTCTGATGAGGTAGCTGCCTTCGGCCTGACTCAGTAGCTGGTCGGCATCTTCTCGTGAGATCATCCCGTGGTACCTGGACGGAAGAGAAGCAACATGACACTGAATTCAATGGCAAAAAAAGTCCAATCAACCCCTCAGAACCTAAAAGATTTTGAACTTTCCGTGAGTCATTGAAACACTCATCAGTGACTTGGCGTAAATGATCTAAACCTATCAGTGTCTTAACCCTCTGAAGCCACCAGCGGGGTTTAAAAAGTGTGATATATTTTTAAAATAGCCAAAATTGCGCCCCTTATCTGAGCTAGAAACTGTAAAAACAGGAAAAATCGTCAGATTTTAATCGATTCGTTGGGAAAAACAACTAAATTAAGCTGAAAATCGCTTCATTCTGCTGATCTCAAAAATTTGCTTGAACTACTTGAATGCAAAAACAACAACAACAACAAAAAACCCTGAAGTCATGATCTCATCGTGACAAAAATTCAGGGGCTCGCTTGAACTGCAAGCTGTGTTTTTGGAGAGCTGAAAGTAAATATCTGTATCCTGTAGAGACATTTTTTTTTCCAGTTTTGCTATGATCTGGGCCCTTACAAAGATATTTTACATGCTAATTTGAGGTTTTTTAATCCATGTCAAAAAAATAATCACAGAAACTCAACTTTATCTTGTTTTATAACTTTGTCAAACTGCACAGAATACATCTCTTGGTTCTCTCTCCTTCTAGTCATGGTTGTTCTGTTTCCAAAGAGGTGCAGGACTTTGCAGTGAAGAAGTAAATAAACTGGTTGGAGGTTCAGAGGGTTAAATGTCTTAAATGTCAGTGGAGACGGATTCAAAAGCATCCTCACTGTTTGAAATGCAACACGTCTCAGATGAAGACAACTTACTCTCTGCCGTAGTATTTAGGTCGGTTGTCCACCTGCAGGGAGAGAGAAAATAAACGACATCAAACCAGGAGGAAGAACGACACTGAATTGTCGTTTTGTGCAGAATCATTAAAAAGATCGTTCAGTGTTGACTCTGACGGCACCAATTGAACAGAAACATGGCCGAACGGTTCATTTTTTTCATGTCAAACTATTTATAACTCTTGATATTTTGAGAGTGAACCCTGGTTTTTATTGAATTTACAGCCTTCTTAACCGATCTACTTCTGCTAGCTCTAACATTCTGCAAAAATAAATAACCAACATTGTGATTATTTTAGCGGGAATGGTCTGTTTTTCCCCTTGTTTCCGATGCTGATGTGACTTTTGCTACCGTCTGCACCAAACAGGCATGTTCCTTTACGTCTGGAGAACATGGTTTGCAGGCCAAGGTGTCTCCACACGCAGCTAACGTGATTTGGATCATATTTTGATTAATTGCTCAGCGCTACTATAATATCTGACAGTCTCAGGAGCCGGTGAGTTAATAACTTGGAATTACAGACGCACGATATTGGATTTATCTAACATGCTCGTATTCTCCATCTTGTTTTGGCCGATTTCAACATACGCACATCATTTTTCCACTTAATTGCACAGAACACACGGCCTCTCCTGTTGATTTGACAAATGATTATGCTTAATCTTATAGTAATTTCCCACTGGCGGGTGCAGATGTAACATCCGATTTCTAAATGAACTTAAATGTAAAATGATTTTTATGTAACAACCGCAAAGTTTGAAGCCTAAACCAGCCAACTCTGGTGATTATTCCAGCATCATCACGCATCAACTATTCAAACTTGACTCATGCGTCCCTGCACACTGAGTCAGAGCTCGACTAAACTGAGAAACCACCACATCGTGATCCAGCTCAGCTCGTCGACCCAAAACACTTGCTCAACAACAGGGCTCTCAGAAGAATGTGTGTGTGTGTGTTTCAATGCTGCAGCGCCACACGACAGCATCTTGTGTGCGTCCTCAAACGGCCCTGAGACGACACAAACTGTTTGCTCTTGCTCAACGTGTCCCCAGAATTTGACACATTTCGGGATGGCGAGGGCTCCCGGCGAGAGAGCGTGAGGGGGCGCCGGGATTATTGCATGAGTCAGTTAAAAAAGCCGAACGTTGTGTTCTCAGCAAAACTGCTGCCGAGCCAATAAATCAACAAGCAGCGGTGAATATTAATTTGGATGCACCGTGTGTGTGTTAGGAAGTGACAAAGACAAAAGCTTACACACTGAAAACACAATAATACGCACACGGGGGACCACGAGGATACGATTTTCAGCTTTTAAACGTCAATATGAGAGAACAATCTAGTGCAACACGGGAGGCAGGAGCATCAGCTAAACACCTGCCATGTGATAACATGTGGTCGAGTTAGCCGTGAGCCATCCACCTCTGGACCAGAACCGCTCCGAGGCCTGTCAGGAAGCCAGGCACGCGGCGGACACGCTAACAACCATTACTAATGCTCAATGGACATCCTCGACTGCACATTACAGAGTGCTGGGGCCGCAGGGACGCAACCGTCTGAAACAAAAACACATTTCCAGTCCCTGCCGTCGGTGTCCTTTGGATGAAATGATGAAATAAAGTGGTGCCGAGTGAAACGGGATATTTGTCAGAGCCTGGAAGCAAACATGTGAAGCATTTATCGAAGGGGATTATCTCCAATTTTGGTGCATAAATCAGGCGAATACGAGCGCGTTCGGTTTTAAAACATCTCATATTAGACACCTGTAGCGAGCACAGTCAGCTTCTTTGTACCTGCTGCTTTGTCAGATGATCAAAAATCAGAAGCGCTCGCCACTGTGTGTTAAAGACGTCGCTGTGGGAGGCAAACGGGCTCACAAGACAGAAGCTACTGTAGGAGGACTACACCTGCCAAACGAAATAAATGAGACTCTGGGAACTTGTCAGAACATGGAAGCGACTTTAGCAGCTTGAGGAGGAGATGTCAGCATGAAATCCTGAAAGCCGTTTAGCTCTTGACACCCAGACGATGGACACAGAGATCTGTGGTTCGCCAACTACTTCCTAAAAATAACGCAAACTTTAAAAGAAATCCTGAGATTTCCCTGTTTATTTACGCATTTTGTGAGAATATAATTTAAAATTCTTGCAATTTTGCAGAGCTCAAGGTGGAGTTGTGCTTGTTCGATGCTGTTAACCTTTAAAACCTTCACGTTTTTTAGATGCACTATACTGATAAATTAACGAATATTTGGTCATTACCACCAGGGTTGATGTTGATTAAAGACACTTACTTGGTGAACCCAAAGATATCCAGGTACAACGACTCAACAAATATGAAAACAGCAATTTTACAAGGCGGAATAAGTAAATTTTGGCATTTCTCCTAAAAAAAAATATTTAAAATTCATTTCTTGTTGTTGACAAAATGCCTGAAAAGTCATCTCTGTGTATTAAAGTTTGCTATTTAGGGGCTTTTTTTCCAATAAAAAAATTCCTGACATAAAAACCTTTAAAATAACGCCAAATATCTGCTAAATAATTTTTTGTGTTCTAAAAAACACAGGACTTTTATGGTCACAGAACTATTTAGAAATATAGATTTCTAACATGATGCTCAAGTTTGTTTTTTACAGTCAACATGTAAATCAATGATTTTTAAAATTCTTAATATACTTTTTTTTAAAACAGCAGCAACTATCTAAAAAAAATTATATTTTCTGCTTTGCGTTGTATTTAAATACAACTAAAAAAAAGTGCAACGTCACTGTTAAACATTGTAAAATAATGAATTAGCATTTATAAAATATTCAGATTTTTGATGTAGATATTTACAGTTTGGGACTTTTTATGGTTAACATGTAAATGAATGTCTGNCTGCTTTTACAGTTTCTGGATCATAAATGGTGCATTTTTGGCTATTTTAAAAATATAACACACCTTACAAACCCTCTGGTGGGTTTTAGGGTTTGGAGAGTTGAGACATTTCTAGGTTTAGATCATTTATGACGATTGCAGCGCTTCTGTGTCCCCTGATAGTGATTTTTTTCTGCCTATGAAACCACATCTGACCCAGTTGGACCTTGATTAAAACTTGGGTCATTCAATGTCGAACCAGTTGGTGCTGCCAGGTCATGTCATGGATTTTCCTGAGGGTTCATGGGATCTTTGAAAATTCTGAAAAAGTGACACTGAGAGACAGGGGAGATGAGAAGACACACCTTGGTCTCGATGTAGAGCGTGATGAGGCCGTCTGTGACCAGGTCGTGGATGGACTCGAACCTCTTCTCTCCGACAAAGTGCTTCCCGTCATGGTAGAGGCGGAAGTTTCTCGTCTGGTTCCCAAACCTGGGAAAAATACACAAAGATGGGTAAATCAATCCTGGATTAATCCGATATCACAATGTTGATTTCTAAATTAGCTTTAGCATCGTTTAGCGGTACGCAGTAAGAGCCAAAAACCTTTACAAATTGATTTGCCACACACACAGCATAGAATAAAACCGCACTTTGACTCGTATATCACGTCCAAAGAATGTGAAAAAAAAACAAATGCATCAAAAAATCTCGACCTATGTTCAAATCCACCCATATGTTCTATTATTTCCCACTTTTTCTGTCCACAAGAACAGCAAAGACCGAAACCAAAATGGCACAAACTACGAGACAGAGCCGTGATGGACAGACTCCGAACTGGGCCAACACATTATCAGCTCCTCGGTGGATCACGACGAAACCACCGCAAGATAAAACAGCACCATTAGATCATTAACCCAAAATCCAACCTTTCCTTTTCTGCCACCCAGACTGGGACTCTAGTTTATGAGGGGGGTATTTATGGAAGGTAATTAGAACCACGGGGATCGGAGAGGCAGTGGAGTGGAGGGAAAGCTGTGCAGGTGGAAGAATGACACAGCTATGAATAGACTGAACTGACCCAAAACCAAATTCAAATTAAGCCGTGCACCCATTTCAAAAGTGTGACACCTACTCAGAGCAAACGCTCGAATCAAAGTGACGGGGAGATAAATAAACGTGGCCGACATGGCGAGTGCTGAGAAAACTGATAGAAAGTTAAAGCAACAGTGCTTGGAAACAAATTCTCAACCCGTCCGTCTCCTCACGAGGAGCGGCTTTGTCCACGTGAGTTCAGAGATGAGCTTCTTTGAGCTGCTTAAAGTTTGACTGCTGCCTTTACCGGGGAGATAAACCCTCACACCTCACAGCACCTTCACACTCAACTCACCTCATGCAGCAGCACAAACTCGCTTTTACTTATTCTGTCGCACAAATACCCAACAGAGGAGTGAAGAGGTCAAGCATCCGAGAACAAAAAGTGCTGATAACATTTAAAGCAATAGCAGGTACAAACTTCACAAACTCATTTTCTCTAACTTATATTTATCGATCTTGATATTTCAGACTGTATTTGGAGCTGATTTTCTACTTGTAGTGGTTAGTTAAGTGGCACCACTGAGCTCACGTTTGTTTCCCTAACTGAGCCCAACGCTACCTTAGAGCCAGAGTGTAGGTGCCCGGCTGTCTCTGGCTCTCTCTGATGAGGTAGCTGCCTTCGGCCTGACTCAGTAGCTGGTCGGCATCTTCTCGTGAGATCATCCCGTGGTACCTGGACGGAAGAGAAGCAACATGACACTGAATTCAATGGCAAAAAAAGTCCAATCAACCCCTCAGAACCTAAAAGATTTTGAACTTTCCGTGAGTCATTGAAACACTCATCAGTGACTTGGCGTAAATGATCTAAACCTATCAGTGTCTTAACCCTCTGAAGCCACCAGCGGGGTTTAAAAAGTGTGATATATTTTTAAAATAGCCAAAATTGCGCCCCTTATCTGAGCTAGAAACTGTAAAAACAGGAAAAATCGTCAGATTTTAATCGATTCGTTGGGAAAAACAACTAAATTAAGCTGAAAATCGCTTCATTCTGCTGATCTCAAAAATTTGCTTGAACTACTTGAATGCAAAAACAACAACAACAACAAAAAACCCTGAAGTCATGATCTCATCGTGACAAAAATTCAGGGGCTCGCTTGAACTGCAAGCTGTGTTTTTGGAGAGCTGAAAGTAAATATCTGTATCCTGTAGAGACATTTTTTTTTCCAGTTTTGCTATGATCTGGGCCCTTACAAAGATATTTTACATGCTAATTTGAGGTTTTTTAATCCATGTCAAAAAAATAATCACAGAAACTCAACTTTATCTTGTTTTATAACTTTGTCAAACTGCACAGAATACATCTCTTGGTTCTCTCTCCTTCTAGTCATGGTTGTTCTGTTTCCAAAGAGGTGCAGGACTTTGCAGTGAAGAAGTAAATAAACTGGTTGGAGGTTCAGAGGGTTAAATGTCTTAAATGTCAGTGGAGACGGATTCAAAAGCATCCTCACTGTTTGAAATGCAACACGTCTCAGATGAAGACAACTTACTCTCTGCCGTAGTATTTAGGTCGGTTGTCCACCTGCAGGGAGAGAGAAAATAAACGACATCAAACCAGGAGGAAGAACGACACTGAATTGTCGTTTTGTGCAGAATCATTAAAAAGATCGTTCAGTGTTGACTCTGACGGCACCAATTGAACAGAAACATGGCCGAACGGTTCATTTTTTTCATGTCAAACTATTTATAACTCTTGATATTTTGAGAGTGAACCCTGGTTTTTATTGAATTTACAGCCTTCTTAACCGATCTACTTCTGCTAGCTCTAACATTCTGCAAAAATAAATAACCAACATTGTGATTATTTTAGCGGGAATGGTCTGTTTTTCCCCTTGTTTCCGATGCTGATGTGACTTTTGCTACCGTCTGCACCAAACAGGCATGTTCCTTTACGTCTGGAGAACATGGTTTGCAGGCCAAGGTGTCTCCACACGCAGCTAACGTGATTTGGATCATATTTTGATTAATTGCTCAGCGCTACTATAATATCTGACAGTCTCAGGAGCCGGTGAGTTAATAACTTGGAATTACAGACGCACGATATTGGATTTATCTAACATGCTCGTATTCTCCATCTTGTTTTGGCCGATTTCAACATACGCACATCATTTTTCCACTTAATTGCACAGAACACACGGCCTCTCCTGTTGATTTGACAAATGATTATGCTTAATCTTATAGTAATTTCCCACTGGCGGGTGCAGATGTAACATCCGATTTCTAAATGAACTTAAATGTAAAATGATTTTTATGTAACAACCGCAAAGTTTGAAGCCTAAACCAGCCAACTCTGGTGATTATTCCAGCATCATCACGCATCAACTATTCAAACTTGACTCATGCGTCCCTGCACACTGAGTCAGAGCTCGACTAAACTGAGAAACCACCACATCGTGATCCAGCTCAGCTCGTCGACCCAAAACACTTGCTCAACAACAGGGCTCTCAGAAGAATGTGTGTGTGTGTGTTTCAATGCTGCAGCGCCACACGACAGCATCTTGTGTGCGTCCTCAAACGGCCCTGAGACGACACAAACTGTTTGCTCTTGCTCAACGTGTCCCCAGAATTTGACACATTTCGGGATGGCGAGGGCTCCCGGCGAGAGAGCGTGAGGGGGCGCCGGGATTATTGCATGAGTCAGTTAAAAAAGCCGAACGTTGTGTTCTCAGCAAAACTGCTGCCGAGCCAATAAATCAACAAGCAGCGGTGAATATTAATTTGGATGCACCGTGTGTGTGTTAGGAAGCGACAAAGACAAAAGCTTACACACTGAAAACACAATAATACGCACACGGGGGACCACGAGGATACGATTTTCAGCTTTTAAACGTCAATATGAGAGAACAATCTAGTGCAACACGGGAGGCAGGAGCATCAGCTAAACACCTGCCATGTGATAACATGTGGTCGAGTTAGCCGTGAGCCATCCACCTCTAGACCAGAACCGCTCCGAGGCCTGTCAGGAAGCCAGGCACGCGGCGGACACGCTAACAACCATTACTAATGCTCAATGGACATCCTCGACTGCACATTACAGAGTGCTGGGGCCGCAGGGACGCAACCGTCTGAAACAAAAACACATTTCCAGTCCCTGCCGTCGGTGTCCTTTGGATGAAATGATGAAATAAAGTGGTGCCGAGTGAAACGTGATATTTGTCAGAGCCTGGAAGCAAACATGTGAAGCATTTATCGACGGGGATTATCTCCAATTTTGGTGCATAAATCAGGCGAATACGAGCGCGTTCGGTTTTAAAACATCTCATATTAGACACCTGTAGCGAGCGCAGTCAGCTTCTTTGTACCTGCTGCTTTGTCAGATGATCAAAAATCAGAAGCGCTCGCCACTGTGTGTTAAAGACGTCGCTGTGGGAGGCAAACGGGCTCACAAGACAGAAGCTACTGTAGGAGGACTACACCTGCCAAACGAAATAAATGAGACTCTGGGAACTTGTCAGAACATGGAAGCGACTTTAGCAGCTTGAGGAGGAGATGTCAGCATGAAATCCTGAAAGCCGTTTAGCTCTTGACACCCAGACGATGGACACAGAGATCTGTGGTTCGCCAACTACTTCCTAAAAATAACGCAAACTTTAAAAGAAATCCTGAGATTTCCCTGTTTATTTACGCATTTTGTGAGAATATAATTTAAAATTCTTGCAATTTTGCAGAGCTCAAGGTGGAGTTGTGCTTGTTCGATGCTGTTAACCTTTAAAACCTTCACGTTTTTTAGATGCACTATACTGATAAATTAACGAATATTTGGTCATTACCACCAGGGTTGATGTTGATTAAAGACACTTACTTGGTGAACCCAAAGATATCCAGGTACAACGACTCAACAAATATGAAAACAGCAATTTTACAAGGCGGAATAAGTAAATTTTGGCATTTCTCCTAAAAAAAAATATTTAAAATTCATTTCTTGTTGTTGACAAAATGCCTGAAAAGTCATCTCTGTGTATTAAAGTTTGCTATTTAGGGGCTTTTTTTCCAATAAAAAAATTCCTGACATAAAAACCTTTAAAATAACGCCAAATATCTGCTAAATAATTTTTTGTGTTCTAAAAAACACAGGACTTTTATGGTCACAGAACTATTTAGAAATATAGATTTCTAACATGATGCTCAAGTTTGTTTTTTACAGTCAACATGTAAATCAATGATTTTTAAAATTCTTAATATACTTTTTTTTAAAACAGCAGCAACTATCTAAAAAAAATTATATTTTCTGCTTTGCGTTGTATTTAAATACAACTAAAAAAAAGTGCAACGTCACTGTTAAACATTGTAAAATAATGAATTAGCATTTATAAAATATTCAGATTTTTGATGTAGATATTTACAGTTTGGGACTTTTTATGGTTAACATGTAAATGAATGTCTGCTTTCTATGATTTTACTTGTCTGTGATTCTGTAAATTAACAAAAAAAAGGAAAAAACAACAAAAAAAAACAATCTAACCATACATTTTTAGACTTTTTTTGAATGTGCAATTTCAAAAAAAGTTAATGCGTTGCTGTAAAAACTCGACCAATGCTTGCTGACGTCTCTCCTTCATTCCACACTGTCATGTCATGTATAAAGAAGCACCAGCCACAGATAAGTGCTTATTGGTGCATCATTAAACCACATATGGCCTGAGTGCAACATGGGCTACACGGGGCGGCTGGTGGTGGAGGGGGGGGCTCCTCCACGCCGTCTGTCTGCCGGTCTGCCCGCTTTAACTGGGTCAGCACCGACGACTGCGCCAGGGCGCCAAACCCAACAGCTGCTCATTTAGCATCTGTACGAGCACCCGCACTCCAAGAGGTCTGTCTTCTCACAACCCCCCCTGCATCCTTAATCCCCCCCTTTGGGTTCCTCGTACACAAACATGGTGGGTGCAAATGTGGGGCGTTTAGTGGACATGCTGAACCACCTGCATGCCCTCGGTTTGGATGAAACCAAACCTTAATCTGTGTTGTTTTAATCAAAAAGAAACCTAAAAGTGAATCCTTCTGAGAGAATAATTGGAGACCTAATAAAGCGCCGTTTCTCCTTTTAAGAGATCAACAGGGACACCAGGCTAAGATGTTTTCCGTGTTCTCTGGTGTAGCGCAGGATTAGAGGAGCATGTGACCTTTAGCACAACATCATCTCCGATCTTTTATTTTCACACTCGCTCCCTCTGCTAACGGGCTAATGAAGCAGAGCGGCTTTGAGCACAACAACAAAAATAATCCTGTTAAGATTGCCTCAACAACACAAAAGGCTTTCCTCGCTGTACATGGAACGACGCGTGTTTACAGCTAACATGTCGAGATGATACGCAGCTTAACGGAGGCCTGAAAACAATGGATTGGTGAGAACAAACACGAGCGGAGTCAGCAGATCCATCCCGTTATTGGTTCTGTTGTAGGTTATTATCACATGCTAATGAAATACCTGCTGTATTTTTAGCACGAGAGGTTGTTGTCGGAGCAAAAGATGCTGCAAAGAAGACATCTACATACATATACCAAGTCTCTTGGAAAAAATCCGTCTATTTAACCCATTGTTGAACCTTCTGGCTTGTTAGATAGAAGACAGTTTATTTACTGAAGTTGCTGCAAGATCCCACGGACCGGATCTCTACAGAACTCGCACCAGACGGGCTGATTGAAGTCTGACAGTTAGTGTTCTCACCTCACAGGTGCAGGTGACTCTGCGTGGGTGAGGCGCTTCCTGCTGGAGCTGGTACACTGCGACACAAAACACCAACAGCTGACGGTCTCTCGTTACATAGTCCTCAACACAAACACTTGCACAACCAACTTGGGGATGTTTTTTTTATTCAACTAATAGGTTTTCTTCTGGCTTTAAAAAAGGCATAACTAAGTGACAAAAGGCAGTGTGAGGTTCTCACCAACACACTCTGGTCCCAGATTCTCAATAGGATTCAGCTTTGGACTCCAAAATGTTGATATTGTCGCCTGTGAGCCACTTTTTGCTCACTTTGTCTGCATGTTTCACATCGTTCTCTTGCAGGAAGCTCAAATGCTGCCTTTGATGCAGACTTTTCTGATGTTTTCCTCCTGAATCTGGACATCATCCAAGCAGTCCAACTCTCTCTTGGTGATGCACCATAAAAGCAAGACACTGACTAATAACTGACTGCACGATGACTGCATCAGCTGTTCTCAGTGTTTAGTGTGTTAGATTGATCTCAAACATGGTAGAAAGTAACAGGAATGAGATAGAAGCCGCAAAAACAAAGAAAAAGGTGTCAATTTCAAGGGTATGAATAATTTCGGACATTGCAGCTTTAGCATAGAACTAGTTCAAATGTGGGGCTGCGAGGTGGCTCAGTGGTTAGCATCGTTGCCTCACAGCTAGAAGGTCGCTGGTGAGGACACTTGGATCTTTCTGCATGGAGTCTCCATGTTCTCCCCATGCAGCATAGGTTCTCTCTGGGTTCTTCCTCCCACAGTCCAGAAACATGTTGAGGTTAATTGGTGATTCTCTGATTGTCTCTTAGTGTAGCCCTGTGATAGACTGGTAACCTTCACTCAAAGTCAGCTGAGATGGGCTCCAGCCCCCCGTGACCCGAGTGAGGATTAAGCGGTGTATTGATAATGGATGGATGGTTCAAATGCATCACAAACATCTCTAACACAATGATCCCACTGTCATTTCCAGCCAGAAGAAACGTATTGGTTCAATAAAAATTCACTACTACTTAGAATTTCTCTTAAACATGGTGTTTCATTGATACTCACAGTAGGATTTCCACACCGGCGGCCTGTATTCATCATGATCTGAGGACAGGAAAAGCACAACAATGCCTTTAATTCCCTTTGCTACGGCGCCCCCAAGTGGACAAAACATGACAGTAATCTGGCAGTTCTGCATTTTGATGGAAACCGTCAGGATTTTTGTCCAACACATCTAATCCAGAGAGAGCTTAAAGTACAAACACTATCAGTCAAACACTTAATGGACGAGAAGCTGGATGAGAGGACTTTAGAGCGATCTCTTGATTTTCACGGCTAAGTGTAAAAGGAAATTTTGCAGTTTTATTCATGCCGCTGCCAAACAAGCGCGGCTAAGTAAACAGCTTAATATGTTCTCGCCCTGACAGCATGACAGATGTAGTCAACTACTTTATTTTCTTTAGCGTGCAGGCAATTACGCTGGGTTATCAGATTGATGGATGGAGTGCTTTCCCCCAAACAGAAACAGCACCGAGCATAAACGGCGACTAAGTAGCTTAATAAATAGATCGACTCCGTGGAGCATAAAAAGCTGTGAAAGATTCATTTGTACTGCGTGCTGCGGAAAGGATGGCTTGTAAATGAGCTGTTTATCTTTGGCGCACTCAGACAAGCTTTCTCCGTCGTCCCCTCAGGCCTCCACCCGTCTGAAATTAATTGTAGATGGAGATCGGCATTACGGCAGCGTTTCCTCGTTTGTTCAGCTGCAGCCGATCATAAACACTGACATTAATATCAGTAAATGCGATTAAAGGCGAAACGTCTTCTCTGCGGGCGCTCTTTTGGAGTTTGGCTGAACTCTGGAGGAGCGGCTCAGAATCACGGTTTAAGATTCCTGTGAAATCCTTTCCAGGTACTGATTTAAATTCAGGACTGTGGTTCAACAAACTGCTGCAAAGTCCTGCCATTTGCAAAGGTAATATTTCAGTTTAACAATGAAGATTAGATGTAAAACTGCATGTGTTGACATTTAGACAAACAAAGTTCTGTTGCATAAACGTGAGAAAGGCAGAGCTGCTTAATACAACATGCAAATTTTGGTTATCTGTACCAGCTTCCTTTTCTTTATCTGCTGAAAGTTGCTCCTGCATTGCAACTAAATACCCAACATTTAAAATCCCACTTGAACCAATCCCTTAAACAGACAAAAAATCTCTTCACTCTGGCTGTGAGTTACGATATCATAGAAATAAATAGGAAGTTTAAAGCTAGAATTCGTTCGGCATCTTCTAAATTCAGGACCGTCTTCCATCTTTTCTGCATGGGTACAACTCACAGCCCAGTTTCCTGCCTCGGTGTACTCTGTGTTCGCTCCGCAAGTCCTTATCTATTCAACACTCGTCGTCTCGGTATCCTGTCTTCAAAATAACTCCCAATCCTCCCCGGGGCAAGTGTCTCCTTGTGGAGGCAGCGCAGCCAGACAAACTAACAAGGAAACCAGACATAACATACAGCCTGCTGACCCTCACGCCGTCCAGAGCCCAGGGTTGTTACTTAAGTGCTGCTTATAATCAGGTTATACTTGCACTTTGCCTTTTTATTTCCCTGCACTACCTTTTTCAGGCAGGAAGCTGAAAATATGCATTAAAAAATATGTGAAAGTTAATAGAATAAATGATGCATTAGGCACTTCTTTTAACCCTCCTATTATCTTTGGGTCAATTTGACTCCATTCAATGTTTAACGTCTCTAAATAAGTCATTGGCATAATTTTTTCAGTTTTATTTAAAGGGCCATTTAAACTTGGGTAGCAATTTTAATTATGATATTTTCTGGAGGTTTGAATTGCTGGGGTCAAACTGAACTCAAGGATAAAAGATGTCAGTAAATTTGAAGGCAATTGGAAGGTTAAAATGACTATTTTGCTTTATGGTAAAGCTTGCAAAATACAAAGACTCAAGCAGTGGCTGATCCTATATAATGCTTCAAAAGTCCAAACAATGACTACAGATTTCTGTGCATTGTTTTTGAACCCTTTCCTGCCTCGCCAACCTCCTCACATCCCCTCACATTTATCTTGTGGAGCTTTGAAGGTGGCTCCTGACCCACAGATTAGGAATCAGCTGAATGTATACAACCCAGTTTAAACTGGCTCCAGCAGCAAAAAAAGCTTCTTATGCATTGATTCATCTGTAATAATAATAATCTTAAAATGGAGCATTTTTGAAGCACTTTTCCCTTTTGATGCTTAACTATTATGTCATGCTATTTCTGCACTTTTACAAAAGTAGGACATGCATCCGGGACTTTTACTAGTCATGTCTTCAGGCTACCTCACTGGACACCTCCCAGTTTTATCAAAATACATACAAGGATATTATCAGCTGAGGTGATAAGACAGAGAGATTTCTAACCTTCCACTGCAACCGAGCAAAGTGCACACACAAACACACCCCTGACACACTCGCATACAGGCACAAAGAGCATCATTTAAAGTGTCACTCTGCTTACCAAAGACATTTAGGGCCATCTTGATTCTCTTGATATGATGAACAATTAACCAGCGCGTCCGAATTTCCTCCAAAAAAACCCACTTAGTTCAAATCCTGTCAGAGAGGAGACATAAGAAAGAAAAAAAAGAGACACAACGTGAGTGCATGCGGCTGCTTTTTGAGCTAAGCTAACGTGGTTACAGTGAAAACAGCTGAGTAACGATAAACAATAATCAGACTCTCAGAGAGCTAACGTTAGCGGGCTCGCTCCGCGTTACTTTAGTTGGCAGCTCGAGCCGAGGATAAAACGGAACACGGAGGTGTTTTTCTAAACTACATCATACAGAAAACACTCGCTTTGTATTGTAGTAAACGTAGACGGACGACGGAGCGCACCAACGAGGACACAAACGCCGGTTTAGTCATGAAAAGGCTGGCTAATAATACGTAGTACTCACATACACATCCATTCTACATTATGGTCGCCATCTTGCTGGGTCACGTGACCAGTCTCGCCCTCTCTCCGGGGTAACTATGGCAACAGACCCTGCTGATGCTACCGAGTGGTGAAGACGTCGTTCTGTCGGGTTTGTTTTTAGTCTAATATAATTAACTCAGGTTGTGTTAAAAGGTCATAAGGTGCATTTGTGAATACTATTTTTGTGTATGTGTTGGGTGGAAACAGTAAAACTAACCAAAGTTTCAGTCATTTAGCAAACTAGCTAAATTCACCAAAGTGTCCCGTCACAACCGGAAACCAGCCTGAGCATGAATGACTGTACAGGTGTGGTTTGGAATAAAAACCATGGTTTCACTCCGGTGCTTCACGGCCGGTTAGCTCAGTTGGTTAGAGCGTGGTGCTAATAACGCCAAGGTCGCGGGTTCGATCCCCGTACGGGCCAATGAGCTTTTTGTGCTGTTTACTCCTGAGGGACGCTGTGTTTCAGGTCATAATTATTTATTCTTTATTAGCATTCGCTCCCACAAAGTGGTTGCTGGTGTTGGTGGGGCCCCAGGGTAAAACTTATGATTGCATTTTACAAAACATGACAAACACATCATAAATAGCAAACATTTAATTGACATACAAAGCAGTAAATGGATCACAATTAAGGAATGTTGACACTGTTAATATGACACTAATACAGAAGAAGAATACTCAAGTATTCTGTGCCAGTTGTCCCCTTGTTTTCTTCATCAAAGAGCCTATGTTTGTCTCTGATATGTAAAGAAAGTGAATTCAGTGCTTTTGCTCCTCTGTGAACATGAATTCTTTCCATGAAGTTGATATTGGAAAGGTAAAACAATTTACTGAATTTGTATTTATTTATTCATTTTTTAAATGGCAGATTATCTGGTATAATTTCCAACTGCTTCTACAACCTCAGTGGTGAAGAAGCAACAATACTGCAACCAAGAATCCTACAGTACAAGTAAAATCCTGCATTGAAACTGTAATTT
>NW_007579441.1:133710-145657 GCF_000690725.1 Stegastes partitus
TGTTTTACTGTATTTAAACACAAATATTACATATAATGCCTTTTTTATATTTAATCTATCTACAGTGGGGAGCCAAAGTTTAAATACACTTGTTAATAGCATTGCAATCTTGATTCCAGGGACTCCTATAACTCTTAATTTTCTATGACAGAATAAGTAAATTTTATATAAAGAAGAGGTTTTATTGTCATTGTACAAGAAATATTATGAAATTTCATTTGGCATTATCTTCGCAGCAGCTAATATAGTCACAAGTTGAAAAAAACAAAAAGTTAAAAGATGATATAAGTAATAATATTGCAATAAAATATAAAATAAATACTCTATAATAGGAATTATAGATATTTTATATAGGTTTTATTCAGAGTTTCTTTCATTTATGTTTTCTGTTTACATCTTTTTAATGATTTTTTTTAACCTACTTATTATTTTTACATATATATTCCCTATTTTCTCTCGTAATTTTATTCTCATGTGCACTGTCTAAGTCTGCAACACAAAGGAACGATCAAACATGTTGGTTAAATACAAAATGCAGGATTATATTTTTTCTGTTTCTGGACAAAGACGCACGAGTTTCCATCTTTGGCTTCTTCACGGAACTTCAGCTCATCAGGCTCCATGTACTGAGTGATGGATACAAACCCAACCTCCACTCAGCCTTTACCTCCCAACCACCGGGGGATGGCGCTGTCGAGCTTCCCACGCCCTCCCTCCATCCCTCCCCTCCCTCCTGCCCGCCCGCCCGCTGCCACCAGTGCCGGGGCGCACGGCGCTGGAGGCGGTGTGTTGCTC
The DNA here is from genome assembly GCF_000690725.1 of Stegastes partitus. Lineage (NCBI taxonomy): Eukaryota > Metazoa > Chordata > Actinopteri > Pomacentridae > Stegastes > Stegastes partitus. The sequence goes on from NW_007579441.1 coordinate 134,506, forward strand.
TTTATTGTTCCAGCAGAAAGCTCAGTGCGCGGCTTGCCCACATTTGTTTCAATGGCTGCCGCGCACAAACCCACCTGAGAGGGAGCGGTTTCAGCTGGAGGATCCACCGAACCCGAAGTAGCACCGCGCCGTGCGTGTGGAGGAATAAAGGAGCTCTTTTACTGACGGACAATCTGTGGATCCTGGAGGAAGAGGGGGGTAAGGAAATCACGCTATCCGGATTATGGAGCGAGGGTTACACGTCGCCTTTTCTGCTTTTCCGCGTATTGCGCACACTTGCCTGTAGATTTCTCCGGTCTGATTGCAGCGTGCGCACCGGTTTTTGGATAATCAACGCCTTTGCTTCTTAAGGCAACAGTGCGTAAAGCTCGATGAGCCCGATATCCAGAGTATTAAGCTCGCTTCGATTGCAACCAGCCTGTTCGTTTTCCTAATCGGCTGAGCTTTAGGAGGTTCCAGCAGGGCTTCTTTTACTGTAAGCTTAAGGACGCACAAGGATTCTCCAATCAGAGGCTCTACGTTTTCAGAAAAAGGTTCTAGTTTTAGTTGCTTTATCTGTTTTTTGTTTGTTTTTCTTTAGATACCTGCTTTTCCCCTGTCTTGTTCAGTTTTGTTTTAATACCACATTTCCAGGAAAAAACAGCCTGAGCTGCTCATTATCAAAAGTCAGCACACACACACACATATATATATATATACACACACACATGCACACAGCAGCCAGTCACTGAGCAGGCTGCCTTAGCCTACTGACATCTTTGCTGTGGCCTAAAGGATTACTCTGCTAACCTACATTCTAGCTCTTGCACTTTGCCAACTGTACTGTAACTCTAAAATGCGTGGAGATTTAAATGTAGGAGAAAGGTTCCCAACAATGTGGAAAAAAACCTGCCATCGTGTTCACTCACCGAGGCACAAAAAGGCACAAAAAATTCTCAAAATTGCTGCAAAATCGACCCCAGTGTACGTTTGGAGGTGATCTGACAAGTGAATCCCCTTTCCTCTATTGATCTCCCAGGGACACATGCTCCTTTTCCCTTCAGGGGTCAGAGGTCGGCATTGTCTTTCTCCGGGGCGACTCATTTACCTAATGGAGAATGGGTCACTTTTCCAACCAGTGTCTCCATGTGTTCCACAATAGGAACTCTCGGAGGAGCAGTTTAATGGCTCGGCGAGGGGAGGGGAGAGGAGGGAAGGGGAGGGTTTCACCTTGATAGAAGGAGGTACGTTGATCTGCAGGACTCCAGGTGTGGGCGTGCTGCTTCGCCGTAGCCTTGATCTCACCTGCGCCGCCGGCCCATGTGTCAGTGAGCAGGAATGTGCTGCTTCCTGGTTGTTTTGCAGCGTCGTGCTAATCTGCATTTCTAGCTCTACTATTGTGGGTTCATTCATGACCTTGGGGATGCACGGAGCGGATCCTCTCGCTGTTCCCAGAGCTGTCAAGCGCTGCACATCCCACACGTGATTCCACCGGCCCTGGGAGCAGTTAACTGGGTCGACCTTAGAATATTTACAACCTCTTACGATTTTTCTTTTCCCCCCCCTGTGGAAATGTGTTTTTATTCCTGCTCCTTGCTCGTGCTGTTTTGACTCTAAGGTTGTAACTAAAAAAAAAAAGATTAATCCATTGTTTGATCTGTAATCGGTGACAACTCTGGTAATCCGTTAATTGTTTAAAGACCCCCTCTGGTGAGAATCAAGGTTGTTTTTTTTTCACCTTGTTAACATATGGTGTTTTCTTTCCCTGCTGGACGGCACGTCAAGGGCAAAATAAAGAGTCAAGACCACCGTAAAAGTCGTTGTGGTTGAGCTGGTGTGCTCGAGCTGCACCGAATATGGAGACATAAAAGCGAAGACCTCAGAAATCTCAACAAAGCTGCAGTGTAGAGTTCAGTCTAAGCTATTTTAAGGCAGTAAGGGGTTATTTTAAGGGAAAAAAGCTTCTAAATGCGTAAATATGATGCACAAAAATGAGGTTTTAGGGGTTAAATCAATGCTCAGAGGGGGACTTTAAGGTTTATTTAAAAAGGAAAATGCCAAAATTGACTGAATCTAGCTTGTGAATTTGTAAATTACTCCCAGTTTTTCATCTTGCGTACTAGTTTAGACTGTTGTTTGGCTCAAATAAGACATTTAAAGACTTGGACGTCACGTGACGATTTGTTTGCAGCTGAGTCACTTGTGGCTTCAGGGTTGCGATTAGGAGGACAGAAATTTCTAAAAAATGTACTTTTGGCAAATGAAAACAACATGATTTTGATGGAATTTCACATTTTTTAAGCTTCGTTTTGGTTCAGTTTCTCGATGGAGCTGTACGTAACACACAGCTAGTTCAAAGACCGTCAGAAAGTGGAAAATGTGACGATTTCTCTCAGTGTTTTACAGTTTCTAACTCTGATAAATGCTGTAATTTTGGCTATTTTTAAAAAAAGATAACATGCCCTTTAAATGTCACTGGCAGCTTTTGAGGTTCAGAGGGTTCGTGAGAATAATTACGGTGTAATTTACTCAATGAAAAGGGCCACATATCCAATAGAAACAAACTTTTTTTGTTCTTATCTGGTGATCCTCCTTTGCAGAACAGTTTTTTAAAATATTTTTGTTATGCAAACCCCAGTTTTAAGACCAGTGCATTCGTCTTCGTCATCAAATTGCTGATTGTCGGATCTGTTTTATATCCGCTGAGCGAATGTGTAAATCTTCACACCTAGATTATATAATATAAATGTGTTTATCCAGACCTTGTGTCGGGCATTTTAAAGTGTTGCTTGGCTTCTTTGGTGTCAAATATCATCTCAGTTTGAGCATATGTTAAAAAAAAAAGCTGTGCTAATTCCTCCCGATGAAAGGATTACAGCCAGATCACTAACTTCAGCATGAAGCTCTTCTCCGTTAGATGAACTTGGATACAGACGCTCTCCACATCCTGATTCCCATGCAGGGCCTGCCTCGCAAAACCCCCTCCTCCTCCTCCTCCTCCTCCTCCTCACAAACTCTTGGGAAACTTTCAACTAACGCCGGTTCAAAGGCTGGTTGAGAGGCCTCGGTCCCTCTGAGTTAAAGCCCCTCTGCTGGAAGCTCCCACAGTAGCGTCCTTTGTGCCTCTGTGACCAGCTCGCTCTGTATTCCGCTCTTGCACAACCAACTCCGTGTCCAACCCTCCCATCCTCTGTGTACCCGACCAAACTGCCGCTCTTTAGATTTAATCGGCGGTGAAATGGATCCCAAAAATTTTGCAAGGGGCGTGTTATTCGCTAAATCGATTTAATTTGTGATGGAAAACTCTCAGTGGGCTGTTTTTTGGGGGGGTGTTTTAGCTCCCGAATGAAGACTTGCAGGAGTATCAGGGTAATTGGCACCTGCTTGTTAGTGAATGATGAGGTAGAAGCTATAAAACCAGCTCCGGGGTTGACGCTTGTTTTGCTTTGAAGGGTGACACAGGCTAGAAGTGAGGGGAGTGGATATCCAAGCACCACTCAGAGAAGAAGAAGTAATGGAAATGTTTGTATTTTGCTCCGATGAGTCAGATTCTCTCTCCTGCTAATAAACAGCTTTCGTTTCAGGGGAAGTGGCGGCTAACGAACGTTCCCACAGGTGTAATGAGTAACCTGAATGCCAGGTCCCTTTTCATTGTCAGGTCACTTCCTTGGCCGGGCTCCAGTTTCAGCTTTTGTCGCCGAGGTGAGGAGAGATAATAACCCGTGTGTGCAGGTGGAGGGATTGGTAAGGATAGTGTTGCTGTTTTTATCCTCGACAGCTGACAGGAACCCCGGCGGATTCTGCAGAAAAGATATAATGTCAGTTTTGAAATTTAAAAAAATAAAAAAAAGTCTCAGGTAGAGGTGAAAGATGAACAGGGGGAAGCAGTGCAGAGGTAGTCAGCTGTTTTTCTATATGTAAGGTTACGCTTTCTTGGCTGGTGTGCTGTTTATTCTCAAAGTCTCGTTTTACCGAGTTTGCTTTCTCGCCGAGGTCGGAGGTCGGTTTCAGAGCGACTCCCCTGGAGCTCGGAGGCATTCGCTGGGCCTCCTCCTGCAGACTATCTGGCTCATTTGAGGACTGAAAGCTCTGCAGTTTTCTTAACTGATAATCAGCAGTATTGCCATTTAGTACTTATTAGTTAGTTATTTGTTATTTGATATTACTTGTCGGGTGGATGTTGCTCCACATGCTGGCATTTCTGTTTTGGTCACTAAAGCAGCTCATTTATATTTGAGTGTGGGGTTAACATTCATCTAGCAGTTCAGTAGGTGAGCTCTGGATGGAGGCCGTTAATCATCATGGAAGTCTTTGTCATGGTGGTCCACTGCGAACGAAACACAAACACTGCTCTCTGCTCGTACCAAACGACTGCCACCTCATGTCCCTACAGTTAAATAGTAAAAGGCTCCCACAGCTTTTCACTTTCTGACATGCAAGTCCTTCATTGTTGGTTAATATATTTTCAATCGGTTAAATTGTCAACAGCAACTAGCAGATTAACCGTTATCTGTAACTAACAATTCTTTTCAAAGTTGGTTAATTCGCTGGTTAATTTCTTGAAATTAAACTCATCTGATCTGTTAAGTACAAGAAAAAATAGTCAAAACCGCCCTAATGCACAAAATGATATCTTGAAATTGTTGTTTTTGGTCCAACAAAGAGTGCAGCGTCTTAAGTTATTATTTTTTTTGTGGACTTGAAGCTCAGCAAGTAGGGATGCAAATTATGAATAATATTCTTAACCAATAATCTGCATCAATGCCAATCAATACCTGATGTTAACTTAATATCACTAGAATTCGTTTAATACTTGAGCTCAGGCTAGAGGCCGTTAAGCATCACAGAAGCCTTTGTCGTGCTGCCCGTTGCTACCTAAATACCCACAATGCTCTCTGCTTGCAAACATGGGGCAACTGCTTCCTTGTGGCTCAACCAGGCATACAGCTAATCTACATTATGTTTACTGCAAATCCAAAGATTTTTATTGTATCTGTGCAGATTAATCTTCTTAGTTGTTTGGGCTCTATTCTGTAGGCTTAACGTGCACTGTATCCTCAAAGTAGATTCTAGTTCCCAGAGTCTCCACCATCGTGTCATTGTACTTCCTGTCTTAGTACGACCACTAATTATACATCAGTTGTACTCTCCAGATTTGGCCAAAGGAAAGCTGTATTTTTCAGGCGCATTTGGAGGACACACTGGAATGGTACACCCCCGTCGACTTGATGACACGCTGGAGCTGCTCTTGAAATCCAGACCTGGACATTCAGAGTGAAACTCCCTTACTGAGGGTGGATGCTTGCCTTCATACAGTCTTTGATGTGCGGTCAGTCACCTCTGCTAACTGCACCGCCCATTTGCCCCTAAATATTTACAGCAGTCTGTTTATGTGGATGCAGAGTTGCCGGTAAAGAGGGATAATTTTCCGCTGTGGCTCGGCCCGTGGGGGATTTTTAAGGTTGATATTTGGGAGTTAAATAGCAATATGTCAACCGAAAACATACACAAAGATTCTTGGGAAGGAATCCTCTTTCTAAATATCTTTACTCATTGATGTTTCTTATTTCAGCTGACACATTAATACGATGTATTTGCAGCAAGCTAGGATTGATGCAGAGCTGCCTGAAACTGCCAGTAGGGGGCAACTCCTCTGATTGCAAAAATAAGTCTGATGCTAAAGATGAGAAAATGACCCTTCTTCTCACTTGATTTGCTTCCTTGCTAAACATTTCCCTAATGACTTAATGGTTTCAATTGCTAGTTTTAAGTCTCCTTCAATACAGCATGATGCTCATTTTTGTAAATTATGCTCCCATCTTGAGTAAACCAATCGAGACAGCAAGGTAAGCATTTGTGATTGACAGGCTGATACTGTATCGATGTGTTTAATCCAAACTTGAGACTTCAGAATGGTAGTCCAAGAACCTATACAGTCTGGTTTGGGGCTGTAATTCACCATCAAACATGTATTTTGTGTTGTTTTGGAAGAGGATGCATGCTGCTAATGCGAAGAAAGTTGATTTTAACTTGTTAGCAAGCATGACTGGTCCCTTGTGACATATTGATTTATTGGTTTATTGATACGAAAAGCCACTGCACTGAGAGAAAGCAGAATTTCCATTTGGGTTGGCTGACTTATTTTTCCGGGGCTGATACTGATATCAATAATAGGTAATCAAGGAGGCTGATAGCTGATATATGAACCAATATGCATTTGGTGTAAGAAAATTAAAATCTTAGAGTCAAAATTCAGAATACTTTAATTTGTTTAATTTAAAGAAATCTTCAGCGCTGATTGGTTAAACATCAACAGCAATAGCCTATCGGATGCTGCTGTGGGCGGGACATTGCTTTACAGATAGAATTATTTATTTTAAGTTAAATATCACATCCAGTGGGCTGATAAGCACCCCGGCAGCTAATTTTCATCTCACAGAAAGCGAAGAAAAATGGATCTGACTGCTGTAATTTCCACTGGCCCGTGCACTCAGACACACTAACTGAGGAATGCTGCAGACGGCGGATTACTGATTGTGTCGGTGTGTTGGTGCGGCAGCGTGTAAACTCCTCGTCCCGGCTTTGCCCCCTGACTGTCTTCTGAAACATTCCTCAGCCGTGATGTCACCGACAGTCTGAGGGGATATTTATTGTCTGAGGTTGAGGTTTATCAAGTGTGGGATGGAGGTAGGGGAGGGGAGGCGCTGAAAAGTTTGTGTGTTGGAGGTTGGGGGGGGGTGGTTGTCGAGCGTCTTTGTGCGCTCTCAGACCGTATCTCACGCGCCCTACTTGCTTTGATTCAAGTCTGAACTGGCCTCAAACGCAGCTCCGTGTTTCGGCTCGTGGCAGTAAATCCCACCTGCATGCGGTGCAGCTGGAACGAGTGAGTGTCTAGCAAGGTGTGAGACATGTCTGTCTGCTGCTTCGTGCATCTGGCCAAACTCTACATTCACCCCTGCTTGCGGTTTATACACTCATTTCAGCATCCCGACTAATAAAAGAAATCCCCACTGAAAAACTCACTGACTTAATGTCTTGTGGTTTTTTAACGCTGCACAAGCCAGTTTAACAAATAAATGTGGGAAGATGCTTCGTACATGTCTTGGACTAATTAGGGATTGGAGTTTCCCCGTTAAGCAAAGTTTCCTCTATTGAACCCCCCTTTAAACGAGGTAAATGGTGTATTTATAGTCACATTTAGCGCCGTGTTTATCCTCATTCAGAGGTTGATGGAGCATCTCTTCACATTCGAGCAGTTGGCGTGGGTTTCCTAAAATGTCAGCGCAGTTTTTGGTTTATCAAACACCCACAAAAAGCATTTGAGATGCCTATAAAAGGAATATCGGAAGGAAAATTGTGTATACAAATTCACCACGGGATGTGACGTCAGTGGGCTATTTATAATGATGCTGGAGCTTGGATGCTGGAGGAAATGCCTGATCCCTCCTGTTTCAAACAGCCTAGTGTGTATTTAGGAAGCCTAAAATCAAGAATACCCCAAATCACAGACTGGAAGAGCTTTTCTGGCTTGAAAAAGAAGAGACCCCAGTTGTTGAGAATATCTCTTTCCTTTCTCCGCCAGACGTGAACTGAGGTCCCTGCAGCTCTACAGCCCGCTACTGTGCCGTCTGCCACCATGGTGGAACCAGCCGACAGGCCGTCCACAGCCGGACAGAGGCTGGGCGCCCCGGAGAGCTTCGGGGTGTCCACCCTGGAGCCCGGCCTGCGTCCTCCAGCGCAGCCTCCGGGCCGACAAGTCTCCATACGGGTGCAGATGCTCGATGACACACAGGAAGTCTTCCAGATATCGGTAAGTGATGCCATTTGGGGAATGTGTTGATGTTTTTTCATGAAGTACGTGAGTTGGTTACATAAATCACTGGTACAGTGTGCTCATGGCGTAAGCAGAATAAGTTATTTGTAGCTTCTCCTTTGTCCATTGGTAATATGTGGCGTGAGTGTAGTTGTTTTCTATGCAAAGCGAAACCAAACCGTATCCTGTTTGACTGAGTTTTCTTGTGCAGCAGTTTCTTCTACCACATTTGGATCCCTTCCTTTAAGGTGCACATTTGTGATTTCACCATGGACCTCAAATTTGCACAGAAAACAAACATTAAATTCAGTGTCCAACTCACTCAACCTTTATGTAGAGGATCATCCCTGGTGATTTATTCTGGGTCTACGACTGAGATCCAAATGGCTGTAGTTTGGCGCATCAGGTCTGCAAGGCGACCAAGAACATGCTAATCTGGTGTCTGAACATTCGGCACCAATGACCATGAATGTGGCTCGTTCCATTGCATGTTGCCACGGTAACAACACCAGTTATCTGTTTGCTTGTTTCTCCTCCGCAAAATGAAGTTCAAGTTGAAGTGTCGCCGTTTTGACACAGTAGAGAAGATCCAGTTGATAGAACAGGACCTCCAGGGAGCAGTCTAAATGCAGCAGGAGCACTGGGAGCAGTGTATCGCTGCACAGGAAGGCTGCTTTTGAAGGGGATGGTAGCTAACTTTAAATAGATGGTTTTTGCGTTTTATGGGTGCAATCTCTTCTCGTTCATTGGTCGTTCGTTCGTGACATGTTATTGGAGTGACACCTAGCAGCAGATGGTTGAACAGTTTTCACCTGATTCTTCATTGCATCTGTTCTAAGGCCGCCGTTGCTGCCAGTTACTCCAGAAACCTCTTGGCTTTCACACACTACTTGGGATCCTGTCCAGTTATGAACTGGCATATCTGACACCTTCAGGATCGTAATAAACTAGACGTACCATCGTAAATCATGATGAGGATTAATAAAAACCAAAAATGCAATAAATCCACATGTGAAGCTAATGACGCACTCTGGGTGGCACGGTGGTTGGCTTAAAGTTCCTTCCCGCGTCGGTGTTTATTCCTGTATAAATCACAGAAATCCATCATTGAACACACCTTCATGTTCGACTGAAACCTGTTGGATAACATTGATACGGCACCGAAGCTTTGGCAGCATGCAATAGAAGCAGTTCTTGAGTGACAGCGTTGCCTTCGGGGCTCGGATGAGATGTTGAATTCGCCGTGTTCTCATGTTTGATGTCGAAGGCCGTGTTTGTTTTGTTCCTCTTGCTTTCAGTCTTACATTAATAACTGACGCTTCCTCAGTCCTTCTGCAGCTCCAAGAGGATGCCTCCACATGTCACCTTGAGTCTTATCTCAGATCTGTGTATCTCCAGGAAGCGGGAGAGAAGGCAGCTTCCCGTCTAAACGTGCCCCACCTACCGACCCCTGATCCTGCTTTACACGCAGAAACGCTCTCCGGCCTTCCTTCTGTTTTCTGGTTTTATCTCTGTTTCTGCTTCCCGAGCTCAGATTTAATTCACCGAGCCCCCACGGCGCCACATATCTCTGCTCCTGTGCCATGTACATAATAGGTGTCCCTCCATCTGTCACTTATCTGTCCACATATAACTGTACGTTCTTTGCATATTCCAGTCTGAGCGGGCCTCCGAAGCATTTGCATGTGTTTTGAATTTCTATTTGTCAAGAGTGTGCGCCTACTGGAGCTCCCTGACTTCCTAATGCTGTTTAGAGAAAGGAGTCCTCTGAGACGCCGCTCTGCCAGCAGCTTTAATGACATCGGTGCTGCGGAGCTTTGGTATGTCATCTCTGGGTGGAGGGAGAGGAGGAGGGGGAGGACGAATTTCTGAATTAATGCGAGGCTGCAAGCTTGCAAAGAGTTTTCTTTCTCTGCGATTTGCACGCCTTTTCAGACGACCCAGCTGCTGTATTGTCAGCTTATATTTTGGGGAGTTTTGGGCTTTTTTTTGTGATGATAATTAAAGTGAGAAAGAATCCTCTCTCTCAGCTGGCTTGTCGAACTTCCAGAGCTGCCGGTCCGGGGAGCGGTAATTGGCTCTCGCGAAAATGCCAAGAATGTGTGCGGTCGTTATTGGAGTGTCGCTGCCTGAGGATGTGTCTGTGGCCGAGTGGACGGTTTGACAGGATTCGGTGTCGTCTGCATGAGCGTTTCTCCAAATTTTCAACCGACGTCCCTCATAAATTGGTGTCAGAATGCAGAGCAGCAGCATTCCTCATGATGGGATCTCTTCCTCCTTATCTTTCTCTGTCCTCTTTCACCATCATCATCACTCTGGAACACGCTCGACCGCAGGAACATATCAGCAGCACGATCCCACAATGCGTCCCTTAGGTTATTTGTTTGCTGTAACCAAAATGAAAGCGGAATGGCATTGTAAGTAATGACAGTTGTTTTCAGCGCTTATTCCAGATGCAGGGGGAACTAAGGGAGCCATTGTGTATCCAGCTTGACTCACCTAATCTGTCTTTTCCTGCTACAATGCCTCGCAGTGTATTTGTGCAGTAGGTGTAGTCTAACGTGTGAATCAAGAGATAAGCCCGCAGGCTCACGCCGACGTTGGCACTCGATTGGGCATTTTCTCACCAGCAGAAGGCTCAGTCATTAACCAGCCTGTTATCTTGAAACCTCAGCCAGGCTTCTGTGGAATAGGGGTAGTAAATTTTAAAGCTCCAAAACAGTTTTTTTTTTTTTTATCCTAGAAGTAACAAATGTTGGCATACCGAGGTAGTGTCGTCATGTTTCCTGGAGCTTTTATAGTTGATTTTTGGATTTCAATCTGTGTTATTGTAAGTTTAAAAGACTTGAGTGACAAATTACAAGAAAGTACATTTGATCTTAGACCCGCTGATCCTTTATTTTGGGTTCAGGAAAGCTCCCAGTGGCTTTTTCTTTACACAAATACAACATCACAGTTAAGTCTTACCTGTATTTTTCTTACATCACGTTCATCCCCTGCATTGCTTTTTATTTCTACAGTTGTTTACTAGAAGTTCACAGTTGTCTTTCTCTGCTTTTATCAGTCCGTGTAAAACATGTTGATATTATGCTGCTTCTGCTTTATCACATTTATTATGGAGGACGTGCAGGTTGGGATGAGTATCAGCCAGACAGACCTCACCAAAAACACAACAACACGGATTGTTTAAGAGAGTTTCAGTCAATGGATGCTGATGGTGGTGGTTGACTGAATAAGTGCATGTAAAATCTTTCAGCTTTCTGAGAGACCTCTGGGGCGAAAGTCTTACTAAGCAAATGGAGTAGAAGCTTGTTAATGTAGATATTACCATAAACCATGGTGTTTTCCTAAATCTAACTC
>NW_007579442.1:0-1477 GCF_000690725.1 Stegastes partitus
ATGAATGTGCCCCGGGGTGGACTGGCCGTCTGGCACCCGGTGGGCCGGTGCAGTGGGGGCTGGTCAACGATGGGTTTTTCCCCCCACATAACTGGCTGACTAGTTACGTGACCTGTTGTCCAGTCGTGTGGCTGACTGGCCATTTGCCACATGTCATTGGTCAGCTGTCAGTCAGGGCCTGTCAATCATCCAGTTGCTAGGTGGGCGGGGCTAACAGAGTTACAGGTAAGTCTGACAGGGAAGAACAACCACCGACACAACGCCCCGGTAGCGCCGAAAAGCAAAGAGTGAAAGAAAATGAAAGCACTGTCCAATCCATTAACATACACTGATGGGGACAAAATATTGGGAACACTTCTCGATATTTGCACTCCAGTATGTCGCCGCCGCCCATTACACGCTCAATAACAAACACTCAGTAAAACTACAATGTAGACACAAACTACTCTACTCATGTCCAGGTCAGCCAGGTTCAGGAAAGTCAACTCAAGAGCCAGCCCAAGACATCAGGCCAAAGACAGGATGGCCACCAACAGAAGAAGCCTTTTAGATCTGGTGAGTGTACACCCTGTTGTCCAGTAGGTGTCACTGCAGCAGCATATATGTGCAGATGGTGGATTTGCTCTGCTGGATTTATTCTTTTTTTTCAACACGTTTGTAGAGGTCTCTGAAGAGGTCGTTGAACTTTTGTTCTGAAAATTCAACCGTTCTGTCGGTTTTTGTCCTTACATTGAAAAATCAGTGCCTGATCCAGTGGACCGGTACCGCTGTGGCCTGGATGTACTTCATCACAGTCAGGGAGGGAAACGTACTTTTCTTCAGCTGTCCTCGTCCTCGTGCCGTTTAAAAGAGGAACAGTTAAACTGATCAGCTTCCTCTGCTCCAGGATAACCTCACACAGCTAAACTCATCCACCAAACAAGCTGCTTTCGGTGCTTTATTTAAGAACAACCAGCTGCTTTTTCTAGGAGGAGACTCGTTAGCTAGGCTAGACTCATGGATTTGTTTGCTAGCAGCCAAAGTCACACGTGACGGCGTCCGGTCACTGCTCTCGATGACGCTAACAGCTGTCATCACGTTTTCTTAGCTTGGCTTTGCGTTACTTGATGGCAGCAGAACTCCTTTCGTTGATTTTGTAAAAGCCAGCACCACACAGGACTGGGACCACCTTCTGTAGAGGGCTGTGATGGACTAAACATGAAGGAAGCTCAATGTTCGTCCCGGGATAAGATGCTCTCACGTTCTACTTTACAATCTCTCTATTTTCTTATTTTCTTTGTACTAAACTTAGAATGTGGTGGAAGACAAAACAAGACTTTTCTGTCATGTGGTTCATGACAGTGAGTTCTGCTGATTAAATACAGGACTTAGTGGAGCAGCAGATAGCTGGCGTGCTAATGCAAATCTTAACGTAAATACTGTAGCGTACATGAATAAAACAGAACAAAATGCTTCTCCCTCGGGGTGTCAGGCCCTC
>NW_007579442.1:4507-16868 GCF_000690725.1 Stegastes partitus
GAAAAAGCTTCATAATTAATGAGCACGCAGACACTGAAAGCACACGTGGTCTCACCTTTATTGACTTCAACTGCAGCAACAGTGGACATAGTTGAAGAGTCACCTTTATGTACATACATGTGGTCAGTCCACAGACACACGATGACCAGCGACTAGTTTTCATACAGCTGTTAAAGCATCACGTCAGGTACCGGAACAGCCCGAGGATGGACTGTTTTCAGCTCGACTAACACTCATAGATAAAGTGGCAGCATCATCCACACTCACATGTTTTAAAAAGCACTTTGCTATCATGACACTAAAGTGAAAACAAAAAAACTCATGCATTCAACACGCTTGCTTTTGACTCCTCACGTGTTGCAGAAAGCATCACAATCCAGAGGAGATTCCAATTAGAAAAAAGTAAAATGTGACATAAAAGAAAACAGGCTGAACAGGTCTGCAAACATTGTGTTAGCTTAACGCTAATTAGCCGTAAATGATATGCAGAGAAAACCTCATCAGGTTCAGCAGCACGCATCAAACCTGCATTAAAAACAATTATGTCCAGTACAAGTAAAATTAGCATGAGGCTGTGGGACTAGGAGGCCTGGTCATTCTGTACAACGCTCCCATAAAACATTCATGCACGCAGCCGCCACCCCAAAACCCTGCGTGTTAACACGGCAGCCGCAGGCCGACGCTAATGACGGCAGCTCCCGGCGCACCACTGGCTGACTTTGTGGGCAGCCTCCACTGTGAATGCGAAGAAAGGCCAAGTGATCTGAATATCAAGGTTCTCTCTATCAGTCTGGGACCTTGTTTGAAGGAGAAAAAAAAAATGATTTCAGGTTTTCCCCTGTGCAGACAGCCATGAAAAAATCTGATTCACAGCACAAAAGATTTTAAATCAAACACTCAAGACAGTTTGTTCAGAGGCCTTGTGTATTCCTAAACCCAAAGGGAGTTTTAAAAGGAAAAAAAGTGTAAGCAACAAAGAAAGACCTTCTGCTACAGTCAGCCACAAAGGGCGAAGCGTCAAATGAAACTATCTTGAATATCCGGTTAATCAAAATATCAAAAGACGGCAAAGTCGAGATATCCTTGAGTTTTCCTTTGGACAAAGCAGGGGGCAAGAAGACCTACAGAAAAGAGGCATCAAAGTCCCTTTCAATCTCGTCATTCCTCCTCCGCCTCCCCGCCTCATTCAGCGGCTCCCCAAGGTGAGTCTTTTGCATTTTCACTTGGTCGCGCGGTTCAGCATTCCAGGGTGGTTAATGGAATTAAAATCAATGACAATCTCGGTCCTCTTGGGCTTGAACTGCCTGCCAAAAAAAAAACACACACACACAGAGGGAAGAAGCAACAACATTAGTCAAAGATGCACAGGAATGAGAACACACAGGAAAACACAGACGCCGATGAAAGTCACCTTTTCTGGTCGTACTCTGACGATGTTTAGCCGCTAAAACCAAACCCGGGTCACATGCTGTGAGTACGCACCGAATCCTGCATGAAGGATCCTTCACAGCAGCTGCTCTCAGACTTTCTGAGGGTTCAGATCCCTCCGGTCGAGATGTTCCACCAAGCAGTCATAAAGAAAGACCTGCTGCAGGACACGCCGTGGTTGTTACGCAACAACCTGCACGGCACCGTTTCAGGTCTTTTTTCCAATAACAAGCCCTGACCTAAAACTAGTGAGCGGGCTCATGGTGAGAACAGACCAGTGCTGTCACAACAGCAGGTCTGGTATCTGTCTAAACATACCAGCACTAGTACGTAATTAAATAGAAAAAAATCAGATATTTTTGACAATGCAAGGCTCTGAAGGATGTGAGAAGAAGCCATAAATCAACAGGAGCTCACGTCCTATAGGAGTGTGTTCAACTAGAACTGGAGGAACTCTTCTTCGTTCACGTCCCTCCACCTTCAAATGTCACACTGCAGCTTATAAAAGGTTTCGTTTTTGTGGAGATAAGTGCAGCAGTACTTCAGTGCACAGTTTAATCACCCACTCACTCTTTCTGCAGGAATTCAGCTCATCATTTATAACTGGTGTTGTTTAAACAGCCAGCCGGAGCTTCTGCAGCTTTAAGTGACTTAATGTCACCGCAGTGTGTTTGCATGCAGAGATATCTGCCACAATGATGAACTTAATCCACTTATATCTGAGGGCAGTTATGCATCTAGCACTTCTGCTAACCTCTCAACCTCTAAATCCAAGTCGGCGTGTCTGTCAGAGTCGATGTGTTGATCGTCCTGAACAGCTGAGCGTCCTGGTCTTTGTGGGTGAAAATGATGTCCCGTTTTTATTTGTGTGTCTACTTTAGAACTTGTTCTGTTCCCGTGAAACGTGCAGTCTGCTCGCACTAGAAGAAGAAAGTGGTTGTGATGCTGGCAACGCCTGTGGACGGTATCAGAACCAGAGCGTGCACACACACCGACCCGCTGCTGCACATGGAGGCAGCTCACTGGGAATAAGGAAACTTCAGGGTGTTAGAACACTTTCCTGGCATAAGCACACAATTTAACAGCAGAGCAGACAGAATCTAAGTCATGTTCCACTCATGAATGTGCCCCGGGGTGGACTGGCCGTCTGGCACCTGGTGGGCCGGGGCAGCGGGGGCTGGTACCGATGGGTTTTTCCCCCCACATAACTGGCTGACTAGTTACGTGACCTGTTGTCCAGTCGTGTGGCTGACTGGCCATTTGCCACATGTCATTGGTCAGCTGTCAGTCAGGGCCTGTCAATCACCCAGTTGCTGGGTGGGCGGGGCTAACAGAGTTACAGGTAAGTCTGACAGGGAAGAACAACCACCGACAAAACGCCCTGGTGGCGCCGAAAACATGAATAAAACAGAACAAAATGCTTCTCCCTCGGGGTGTCAGGCCCTCATGCAGGACCCAATGCAAATCTGACAGCAGTGGGTGGTCAAAAACCAAACTGCAGAACCCTTGATTTCCCTCAGAAGAAGGAGAGAACCGAGGACAGGGTTAAAAAGAAGACCAGCGTGGGTGGGTTTCTACACTACAAAGCGAGGCAGGCCTGATGTGGATCATTTTCCCAGTTTTACTGACAAAGATGGAAAAGAGCCGGGCTTTGTTTTGACAAAGCGTGTCAACACACAACGGGAATCAATCTGCCACCCCCAGGTTCTGGTGACACCTAGTCTGATGTAGGTCGCCAGTACCAGCCTGCCATTGGCTGATCGCTTCAGTCGGCAGAAATCCAGCAGGCGGAGGGCTAGGAGTCTGGCACAGAGCTTTAATAGGAACAACTCTCAGTCTTACAGACCCTAACAGATCTGGACTTTAACTCAGGAAACCTCTGGAGTGACCTGGAGCACCTCGGCTATTCTCTAAAACATCCACGTGCCAAGAGTCTAAGGTGAGAAAGCAAAATGTTTTCTTGCTGTGTGCCTGAACTCACCTGTACTGTATCCCTGCCAAGGTGAGCAGCCTTCTGGATGCGGTCATCTCAGGTGAGTCGTGGTACTTGTCAGAGAGATACACCACTTCCTTCAGACCTGGGCAGGAGGAGGAGAGGATGATGAAGGGACACAGAAGGCAGCAGTATGATATTAAAGACTTGGTCTGTTTGGAGGAGATGTGGGTTCTGCCTGGAGACCTTCATGACGATTCATAGCAGGAGCAGAGAACGAGGCCCAGCTCTGGACATTAGCAATATTAACAATATAGAAAGTGTAAAGATTAAAGTTCCACTATACAGTGAGATGGTCTAAATGATGAAGGTCCACACAGAGGAGCTCAGGTTTTGTTGCTCTACTGTAACCACATGAATCCATCCATTATCTATGCACCACTTAATCCTCACTAGACTTTGCATTGATGCAAAGACTGGCGTGACTCAAGACTTTTGGAAGTTTGGCCAAAACACTGCGTTTCCTTCGGACTTGAAGAAGAAGAAAGAAGAGTCACGTGACGCCTCCTTCTACGTGAACGCACAGAGTTTAAAGCAGAAGGTCAAAGAACTGCCTTCATGACACTCATCATCCCTGATTGCAGCTTTTGTTTTTGTCGAGCCGACTTGCACAAAGAAAGCCCAGCTGTGTCAGACTGGCTTCGTCGTGCAGCCCTCAGGTGACGGTGGGATGACGAGGTTTTGAGGGAGTTTAAGTCTTGGAGGTCAGTGACGCAGACACATGGGCGTTAAAGAAGCAGAGAGTTCAGTGTGTCGGCAGCACATTTACACAATTACACATTCACACTAATTGCACTGAAATCCAAGTTGTTCATCAGTTCGCGGTCTTTCTGGTGCACAGATGCACAGTAACCCCCTCTTTCTTTAACACACAAACCGACTGCAGCGCCAACTTTCATTACCCACCACAAAGTCAATTCCATGAAATATATGACCAAATAATTCACACGGATATTTGAGCCTGATGTGAAAAGACGTTAAACAGATCGCGCCCGCCTTAAGCCTTAAGCGGACTCTGCGGGCTGCTGCTGCCGGGAGGGTTTGTTGGATGACTGAACATTAGCAGCTAGCAGCAAACTGATCATTATCGCCAAAAATTTTCCTCACATATTTTAAAAACCCATTTTATTTAATCGAAAATCTAGCCTGGTGTGAGGTACCCAAGCAGAGAAACTCTGACAAAAATACATTTTTTAAAAGCTAAATGAAAAAATGCCTAAAAGCGAGCCACCATTCCCCGGCTCCTTCTCATGCGCTTTGCTTTTTTTTTTTTTTTTCCCTCCAGTTCTGAGCGATAGCAACACGCAGCTAGCTCATAACGGGTCAGCAGTTCCTCCTAAAAACATCTATTTAAGTCTAAATTCTGAAACGATGATGATGATACGAAATATTTTGGATTAAAGCGGGTTTGCCCAGAAAAGTTTTGGAAACTCAACGTTGGCACAAAATATGAGTTGGCTCCAGCTTTAAAGTTTTAGCTTTAAAAAATAAATACCAGTAATATAAAATCTAAACATTTATTACTATAAACATCAGCATCAGTGTGTGTGTGTGTGTGTGTGTGTGTGTGTGTGTGTTGTGAGAACCCACCTGCCTGGATGATGAGCTTGGCGCATTCGTTGCAGGGGAACAAAGCCACGTACATGCTGCAGCCCTTCACGTCTGCGCTGTTCTTGTTCATGATGGCGTTGAGCTCCGCGTGGCACACTGTGGGACGGAGCATCCACATGAGTCAATACGAGGCGCTGCAAATTTTACTGGTTTGAAATGTAACTAGAGGTTTATTGGAAAACAAGTCCAATAAAAAAATTTAAAAAATCACAATGAAAGCAAAGAACTATAACAGTCATGAAGAGGCAGGCGTTCAATCCGGCGCCGTCCGGACACCCAGCATCACAGGATGCTTTAGATGATGCTGGAGACACCAACTTCCTTCTCTACTAAAGCCACCAGATACACAGAATCAGTGTTTTATTGTACAGTCGTGACTCGATAACCCGACACTAAATGTAAAACCTTCTTCTATGTCGAATATCAAGGCTGTCGGATTGTCCAGACGGAGGTCCAGATACGAGGAGGGCTTGATGCTGGAAGGATCATTAGTTGTTCATTATTGTTCATAGTTGTTATAATAACTAGTAGGGCTGGTCCCAATAGCACTTTCTGCTCTCTGGATGTTCAGGCCCAGTTAATGATGAATATCAGAACATTCTGTGCGGTCGGGGGCCACTTCCACCCCGGGGCAGCGCTCTGACGGGGTGGAAGTGTCCAGAACACACAGGCAGTACTTGGCTGCTGATGCTAGTTTAGTTAGCGCTCACACTTCTGTTTCCACCATCGGTGGCGGCGGGGGAGTGGCAGATACGCTCCACCGTTACTCACAAAGAAATCCTCATTGAGCATCAAGTCCTGCAGTGTGAACGTAGCCAATCTGTGGGATTGTTCAGTCAGATAATACGCCGTCATCCTGATTGGTGACATGAAATGTCATGTCGGAGTCACAATCCAAGGCTGTCGCTATGTTAAGGCTGTTTTATGGGTTCTGTTGGTTTTTCCTGAAAACCTGTCGGATAGCAGGTTTAGGATTGTTTAGGGTCGATTATGGAGTCACGACTGTATTTCACATTTGGATGGAAATAGTCCCGGTGAAAACAGCCTGTGGACTATTCACAGAAACTAAGACGCCATCTGCAGAAAGAGATGCTGACGTAGTTTTCTGAACACAGAACCATTTGATCCGTTTGGTCTGTCCAGGTTTCCTTTCTACACTTTGTTTACTTTTAAGAGCCAACCCTGGATTCAGCCGATTGTGTTCACCTCTGGAGGAAGAATCAGTCTGATGAACACTGACGTAGGCCCGAGGCCGGCCACAGACACTCCATCGATAGCATGAAGAAATGTGTTCAATACAACGTTCAATAGCTTCCCCTCAATGCATCAGCTGCAAACAACACATGACAAAACTGCAAAGTTCAGTTGTCTTAACTAAGGAGCAGGTTTCCAGTGAGGTTCTGCAGCTCAGCGCTGGTCGCCCTTTATCCTCGTTTATTTTCTAATCTCACTGTTTTTTGTGGGTATGATTTAATTGCTGTATTAACATTACAATAACTGGTGTGCCTCAAACAAAAAGACAAAACACAGTAAAGCAGTTAAACTCCAAGTAGCCTGAGGCGGGTCAACTCAAAATAAACCTGTTTCTCACAGTCTTTATTTAAAAATGATTAATAATCATCGATATCGACTGAAATAAACATTTTTTTTATGACAGATTTTTAGCCAAATTCAACCTCCATCTTCCTTCCAGTGCCGTCATCACATGACAATCAGTTGAGGAAACAGGAAGATGACGTTCAGACGAACCGTCAGACTATCGAGAGGCTTCCAGAGAACATTCACAACCCCAAGACGATGGATCTTTGTGTCGCTGTATCGCCGTCTGGCCGCGATTTCCACCAACAAACAACATGTACGTTTCTAATAGCGTTGCAATGTGCACTCGTGTTATCCAGGAGATGAACGCTACTGTCTCCAAACAGCACTTCATCTTTATGATTCTATTCATTCTGTCTGACTGAGAAAACCTGGAGGTAATAGCTCCTACAAACAGTGAATGCTCTGCACTTATACATCTCCTCCAGTGGTACTCAAAGGGCTTTACAATGTGTTTCTCATTCATCCATTCACACACATTCACACACCAATGTTGTTGTTGTCATGCAAGCTGCTGCCTGCCAGTGGGAGCAACTTTGACTGTGGAGGGGATGGAACCATCAACCTCTACCACCTGAGCCACAGCCGCCCACATCCATCCATTATCTCTACACCTTCATCCTCACCAGGGTCATTAGGGGGCGGAGTCTATCCCAGCTGACTCAGGGTGAAGGCAGGTTCACCTGGACAGGTAACCAGTCTATCACAGGGCTACACTTAGAGACAGACAACCAAGCACACTCACATTCACACCTACGGACAATTTACAATCACCAATTAACCTCAGCATGTTTCTGGACTGTGGGAGGAAGCCGGAGAACCCGGAGAGAACCCACGCTGCACGGGGAGAACATGGAGACTCCACGCAGAAAGATCCCGGGTGTCCTCACCGGGACGCAAACCGGCGACCTTCTAGCTGCGAGGCGGCGGTGCTAACCACTGAGACACCTGCAGCCTCTTTCTAACTCACACAACTTATTTTCTTATATTCTTGAACATGTAGTTTTGAGCCCCACCAGACATCGAGTCAGTCACCAGACGTCACTCAGCTCCCGGTGGAGCTTTTTGACATACGCAAAATTAAAATTGGTGGAACTGTTCTGTTGCGGTACAGCTCAGGAAAAACCCTCAGTAATCTGCTGATCTGGTTCACTCTAACAGCAGGGCCTGTAAAAACAGATCATTATCAGGACTTTAAATGTTTACGTCTAACCGAAGTGTGAGCTCTTCTGCAAAACAAGGTAAAGTTCAAAAGATCTGAACAAAAAGGAAAGATTGAGGAAAAGGAGAGTATTTCTTTTTAACCATCTATCACATTGTTAATTGTGCAGAACAAAGAAAGAAGAAAGAGAAAATAGAATGTGAGAGATTGAGGATGTTTAATTAGTTGTCCTCTACCGCCCTCTACAGGTCAAAGGCTGAAAATGGACAAAACATATCTGCAGCATCAGGACATGGACACACCAATGGCCTGGCAATCAGATGACATTCACATATACATTAGTGTGGCTGTGTCAAACTGGCTTCATAGTGCAGCCCTCAGGTAAAAGGTAAAGAGCACCTGTCCACAAGCATCCTCACCGTAGGGGTATTTGGTGTCGAGGCGGTCGTCAGCAGACCGAGACCACGGCAGCAGGTCATCATCGCAGCCGTTGGGCATGCCATTGTAGCCGATGCCCACGATCTTGTTCTCCTGGTTCACGATGCACGCTCCCACCTGCAGAGAGAGAAGAAAAGAAAAGAATAATCACATCGCATCATCAAATCACAACATTAACAAGTCGGAAAAATCAGTGGGAAGAACTACACACTTCTAATTCTGACAGGCCCAATACACATTTATTTGATAAATGCAGGCTTTATTTATTTATTTATTTTTACAATGATCTGGTGACCCCCTGAAATTATCTTGGGACCCCCATGGGGGTCCAGACCCCCAGTTTGAGAACCACTGCTCTAGATCAAAGTATTGCTCAAACGGATGATGAGCTTTTTTATTCACCTGGCATTGTGCATGAATCCCATAATAATGACCAGTTCAACCTGCAACGTTTCACCATTTAGTCGACTAAACATCTACAGGTGGCTCTGAGCTTCCACTCCACCTTGTCTTCATGTTGTTTTTCTACTGTGGGAGGAACCTACACCGGTACGGGGAGAACATGTCAGAACCCACAGCCTCCTGCTAACTGGTACGTCGCCGTGGCAACATTCAAGGGGAACATCGACACTTCTGCTCGTCCGTCTTATTGACAGTTTTCCCTTAAATCTATACAAAGACGGTTATTTTCTCACTCTGACTTGGATCAGGAAAGAGTCTTATAAACCTGAAGCACATCTGGAAGCTGTTTGTCATGACTGTGGATAAAAAAACTTTAACCTTTGAAACGGGGGTTTGCCACAAAGGAGCTTAACTTTTACACAGGAGCTGTTTGTTAGGAAGCCTTCTGTGCTTCATTAGTTAGTTGTGAGGTATCTAATAAACATGGGAGCAGGAACACACACCTGTGAGCTGGGGTCTTTGCTCCTCTGGGCCGACAGGAAGGCGACAGCCATGAAGTACTCCGGCCACTCCAGGTAGTCTTCTCTCTTCTGGGTTGTGCTGCTACAAGACAGAGAGACGGTAAATTAACCATCACTTAAGCAATTTTTGTTTCATTTAGCCAAATTGCAGCTCTCTGAGCAGGAGCTGCCTCTGTTTACACATCCATCCAGGTTTCTGCTACACGTGTACACACACAGTAAACCGATGATCCGCATCATTACCACAAACACGGCGACTTTAAATGAAATACCACAATGGAATCTTCTGAGGAGCAGCGTAATCTTCAGTAAAAGCTTTAACATAATAGCTCACAGTCCACCTCACTTACAGGCATCAGGGGAGCAGGCTGCAGTTTCATTTACTGAAACCTCCTTTCTGTTCTTTGGGTTTGAGCAGAAATATGTTTTTGGCTCGCCACAGTTCTGGCTGCCTGCCCAGCTGCTCTCTAACTTCTGACTTGATCTGAAAATAAAAATGCTGCTGCTGTACCAACACAGGGTCATCCTGGAAGCCCTGGAGGAAAAATAAGTGTTTAAGAATCCTGGCCTCTTGTAGGCTGAAACACACGGACAATGAAACACAGACTCCATGTGCTGGTAGTTAAACCGTATAACCAGCTGAAAGTTTAACGGGTCAGGCTGCTAATTAGTCAGCTTCCCAAGATCTATTTATTACTTTATTGGTTTTATGTATTTATTTACCTGTTTGATGATTAAAACGGCCACAGATGAAAGTTCTTAACCACTCGATGATGATTCAGTTCTAGTACTTGCTGTGTGATTGTTATGTGTCAGAAATAAACAAAAAAAAAACTATATTTACTCGAGTACTTCACTGAACATACGAGCTGCACTGAGAGACCAACGCCCTGCAAGTTGAGGAGATAAACTAAAGAAACATCTTCAGTTAACAAGGCAGATGCTGCTTTTAAGGGGAAAAAACAAATACAGGATAAATGCTAACAAAAAGCTCATCACCGGTCACTTCAGGACCCCGAAATGACTGCAAGAACAAACATGTCTGAACTTTTTAAAGCCACCCAGAAACATTTTTTGGTGCCGTCTGTGCTATGTGCAGCAGTTCATGTATTCGGTTGTGCTTTTTGACACACATATATATATATATATTGCAATATGAAAAACATCCAGCGATGTCGCCCCCAGATGAGTGAAGTTATTTGAAACTGATTAGTTGTGCTGCCTTGTGTAGTCTCAGCAATTTCAAGCCAGTGCTGCCAGAGTATCACAATTATTCAGTGATTTTAGAGAAAATATGTCGATTGCACTCTGACATGAAACAAACCGAGCGCTGCCTTCACTGCTAACGCACAAAGCTGCAGCAAAGTAAGACTTAAAATAAGCCCCTTCACCTCAGATCAGTGCATGTCCTCGAGGCAAAATATAAATAAATTGTACCCAGAATGCCTCGCCTGCTGCATACCTGCTTATCGATGAACTCGTCATTTTACCTACGCTCCCTGAACGCCTCACGCAGGTCGGCTGAGTGCACAGAAGCCACTCGTCTCTGCTCAGTTAGTGCAGGGCAGCAGCTCAGACCAAACATGTTTAAAAGGAGTGAAATAAGGCATTCAAATAGGGTTTTCTCCAAACGTAAAACACCGGTGCACTTCAGCAACACTCTGAGACAAAAACTGGTTCACCCCAAGGACTAAACAGCAACACACAATGGAGCAGCGCTGTGCACCGACGAGGGCACCGACTGGTACATCAGAGACACTAAACACCAGCTTCACTAACGTATGGCTCAGCACAGGAGATAACAGACCTTCACATAGGACAGAATAAACTAGGGATGGTTTGAGAGGAGTGAAGGAAGCTCTGTGTCAGACTGGACCATCCATCTCCAGATGGAGGAGGAGGTCTACCACACCACCTACCAAGCACCCAGTGATAAGGTCTCACACCACAAAGTTTCATCATCGTTAACATCTGGAGTCCGTCCTGACGTGGTTTGTTGTGTCAACCAGCAGCTCCACCACCATGACCACTGCTGCTGCTGTTGGTGGACCACCTGGTTTCACCACCATTCACACTGGAGACAGGTGAGTCCTGGTGGCTAACGGACCATCAGACTGTAAGCTCTGTAGCTCCCCATTGGTCACGTAGAGCTGAAGAAGCCTCTTGGATGAAACGTCCTGGATCCTTCAGGGTCCCAGTACGTGGAACTCCCAACTAGTCAGTCAGACCAGATGAAGCCTCTTGGATGAAGGTGGAACATCTTCAAGGAGCTCAGTCCAGTTACTACGATGAATCTACGAGAAGAACCAGGACCTGGAGGACTGAATCTTCACAGACACGTCTTCAAGAAACTACAAGAGACGTCCAGCTGGTTTCTACTGAAGGACCTGGATGACCGAGACTCTACAGTGGAATGACCTTCTAACCCTCAGTTTATTAGAACCTGGACTGGTTGCTTCAATCCTGTTTTTGCTGATAATACCTGTCCTGTTTAAATGACTTCAGGACACCTTTCCAGCCAACATGCTGCACTGGGGGGTCGGACCGGGCCTCCCCATGCGGCCCTGGCCCACCTCTCAGCACCTCAGTCCGGGACAACAACCAGCTCAGCTCCGGGACCGGACACACGTTCAAACATCACGTTTTAAGGACACACACGGTGGACGGAAGGTTTACCGGCAGGACTTCCGGCTCCCTGCTGAGAGTTTCAGTGTGACGTCACAGTCTCCACTGAGCCGGTTTTAAACGAGACCCGGTAAAACAGAGACCGGATCGAACACCGGAGAACGGACACACACGTGGTCTGAGCCTCCCTCCCTCCGCCTGCCTGTCTGTCTGTCGGGGTGGATAGTTACCTGTTGGGCCCACCGGGCTGCTGAAGCTCGTCCATGGTCCGGCAGACTGTCCCGGTTCTGGAGCTCTGGACACGGACACCGACCCTCGGCTGCCCGTCAGCTGGAAGCCGGAAGAGAGTTCCCGCGCTGAGAGCTCCCGCGCTAAGGCTGCGGCGACAGTAATCCCTGGTCCTGGTCTGAAAGGACGAGCTCCGACTGGTCTGTGCCTGGTCTGGTCTGTGAGACTGAAGGAGGACTGAAGGGACCATCAGTCTGACCTCAGCCTGCAGCTGCAGCACAGCGCAGCGGTCAGACAGCAGCCTGGCCGCTGCTCGGACTGCCTGACAGGATTACTCAGGGGCAAAATATCCCA
>NW_007579442.1:18495-38016 GCF_000690725.1 Stegastes partitus
ATAGTCCACAAATAAAATAATTAAAAAATGAGAGTTGTTGTATTTTACTGAACTCATGTCCCTCCTGGGCTTCCGTAGTATTTGGCTATTTAGTTCGATTTAATTTGAGACATTTGACAGTGGAGGTGAAAGGAATTTAGATTTTTAGCTTAAAAAAATGACCTCTGGAAAATTCCCCACCAACAACACCGGCTTTCAGAACCAGAGCCACAGTTACTCTGGTGATCCACAGGCCCTGAATACGACGTGGAGTTTTCTCTAGATCTCAGCAGAAATAGCTCCAGTTGTTAGTCTGTGACCCCGACCTCACTGCACAAGTGCTTCCACTCCTCACGAATCCAAACGAACCCCTCGTGCATCCCCAGAGGAGGCAGCTGGCCGTGCACCTCATGCTGCAGGTAACTGTGATTATCACAAGGACAGAAAATAGGCTTCTGTGTTTCATATGTGTTATTATTCCTCAGGCTCTCGACTAGATTCCCTAGAACACTTTGGTTTTGTTGGATTTCTCTGTGTACATTTTGTAAGGTCTCTACTATGTGATGCGCCTTGTATTCTGCAAAATGCTGCCGTATAAATACAATGAAACTGAACTTGACTGCTAAGTCTCAGCTTTGAGCAGGTTTACATCAAAACTGTGTGAGAGAAAAGCTGCAGAGTCTCAGAGCTCGAAGATAATGGAATAGATACATGAGGTCAAGCAAAACCACTGTAGGGGAATGTATGCCTAAATGGATTTATGAATGCTGATGCAGGATTACTACACAATCCAACGTCGGCCTGTAAGATGATGGATAATACTGTATGTACATGAAGCTCTTCATACTGACTGTCAAGAGGGTTTCAGCATGATCAGGAACATGATTTAAAGTTAATTATGAAAAGCTATAGCTGGCATCTGGACAATTTAGGGACTGAAATGTGAACAAGAAAACAGTCGAGGCAGCTGGACTTACAGGTGATCGAGCACATTTATTAAACTGCCAACCTTTAATGAACCAACAACATGATAACAACTACTAACTACATCACAGTATTAAAACTTACTCAGACAAACAACGCTGTGACTGTAGCTGAGAAAAAAGGGATGGAAAATGTTCTGAGATGAACAGATGACACCTGGAAGCAGTCGCTCGTTTGGAATTTGGGGGAAATTCAATTTGCCAACAAGTTCTAAGTGAACGTTAGCTGTGTGCTTGTTGCGATGATGCAGTGGTGAGTCTAGTGATTGGAAATCTGGAGCCGTCTCCCTCCTACGTGTCACGGATGAAAACAAAAAGAACTCAGAAAGGACCCAGCAAGGACCTGAAGTGGTGCCTTCGTGTACCGTCTTTTTAAAGCTACTTCTGCATATGATTTACTCGTGAGGGGATCTGGCTTAACCTCTGTCAGTTAGTCCTGATGTCCAGATTGTGTGGGGTCAACAGTTTGTCAGTGTTTCTGGTGGTTATTTGGTTCTGGGTAGTTGTGACAGCGACCGGGGATGTGAGACGGTCACTCGACCAAACCGTGGTTCAAATACACATTTCGGCTGCCGTTGTCTGGAATCCTCTGGACGTCCACGTCACCACGGCCTCCTCCTGAGACACAACCTTCACTGAATCCTGGCAGACCTGCTGGAAGCGGTTCCACATACTGGTGTCTTCTGCTCCGTTAAACTCAGTGGACCATGTCTCTGTTCTGAGGATTATTAATGTCTCGTAGTTTAATCGTAGCAGCTGGACTTCCTTGAAGACGTTCCACCTCTCATCCAAGAGGCTTCATCAGCTCTGACTGACTAGTTGGGAGTTCCACATACTGATATCCTGAAGGAACCATTAACACCTGAGTTTGGGTTTTAATTGGGGGTTTGTTGCTCCTCCCCCTCGTTATGTGAGTCGTTAGTGCTCCTCCTGACACAGTGGGGCTCGTTAGGGTCTTTTTGTGGCTGTTGGTCTGTTTCATGTTTGAACAAATTAGCTTTTAAAACTGAATTCATTTATAAATATACATTTTATTTTTGCTTGATAGAAGAATACAGCAGAAAAAACACATATTTTACCACAACCAGGTTAATAAATCTAATAAAAGGGAACATTCACAGAAGCACCTCCAGTTTTAAGAATTTAATGGAAGAGAGCTAACATAGTATGAATCATTGTGATTTATTGCACTCTCATGATGATCTTCAACTGGTCTACAAGCACAAGGAAAGCTGCGGTGCAAGCTAACAGGTAAACAACAGTGTTTAGCTTTAGAAACATAAAACGTGAGAAGACAGAAAAGTGTGCAGGAATAGTACCGTGATGTCGCGATAACTAAAACTCAGATGACAATCATTCACTCGCAGGGCGTTGTGGAGGATTCAGGGTTCTTCAGGAGACTGGAGGTGCTCTTTAGCCTACAAACAAACAGACACACAAACCACCACTGAAATGTGTCACAAATATCACATACAGTGCAGCTAAACCAGCATCTTTTTGAGAAGATAACTTGACATGAGTAAAGGTTTATTGGAAAGCTGAAACGCAGTCTGACATTGACTTGGTAGAAAAGCTTAGCCTCGGATCTCTAGCCTTAGATTGTAGTTTGGTGAAGCTAGGTACGCCCTGCTACCAGCGTCAAATGTTCGTCTGGAACCCTGCTGAGAGGGTCATTATTTTTACTCTTATTTCAGTGCCTAGTCCAGAGATCAGTAGTATTTTCAGAGAAACGTAAATTAAGAACTCACATGTGGGTGATCCTTTCTAGCCTGTCCTTCAGGTTCTCCTGGTCAGAGAAACAGAACCAACAAGAACACAGATGAAAACAAAAACAGCTCCTAAAACAAATGTCATGATAAGGCCTGAAAGCACTGGACCTGGGGAACACGGGTACCGTTCACGTTACGCCTCGGTCGCCCCTACACAGAGCGTAACGACGCCACAGATACAGCAGCTAATTCCACCATTTGACTAATGGATTCATGTTTTCTGCTCTAGTTAGATGTGTCTGGCCACAGTGACAAGCAGGTGAGTACATCTCACCTTTGAAGAGTCAGACATGGAGCTGGAGGTAAATGACTGGCATGGCAGCGGGACACTTATCTAGAAAACACATGTGGAAAAACAAAGAGGGAAGCAACAGAAATGGTCATTTTATGTGAAAACATGTTTAGTCAAAAGATCTGTGACCATCATCAGAATGTGTACATTCTTAGGGAGTTTGAACAGAATCCTCCGTTGGATACCTGCTGATCTGTGTGATTTCTAGTCACTAACTCAACACTAAATCCACTTTATAAAGCTAGCAAACAGAATGCAGTCCCTTTATTACGCTACTAATCCCAGTCCTCCTCATTTTTGTTTATTACAACAGAAGTTATTATAGAGAAAAAGCAGTCTTCTGTAGAGAAACTGGAATGAACACCAGGACTCTCTGCTCCCAAACTGAGCATCTCATTCACTCCCCACCTCCACCCCAGGCATTTAAATACTGAAATCAACCACAGTTAGTAAGGTATGACGCATGAAAGACTGTAGATGTGCGACTGATAACAGTAGTAGTAGAAATATTTATGTCTATAAGCTGCATTAATCAGCGCTGTTGTGTTTTGTATTCACTCATATCCCCCTCTTTCACTCTATGCTGCTTCTGCTGAGGCTGCTATAACCAAACGCTGAGCTAGAAAACAAATTAATCATTCGTCTTGGCTGTCAGGGAAAGTTTAGGGACTAACAGCCCAGTAAACTGAACAGTTATAGTAGATGACCACCTGCTGCAGTTGGCAAATATTGGAAGAAGCAAAGACAAAAAACAGGACTAGACAAAGGTACAAGCAGAAGCTTCTGCTCAATCTGTGATGAGCATTTTATATTTTAGTCTTCTTTCAATTTGCAGAGAAAAAGAACGATTAAAATTCTAATTTGCCTCAGAGTTTGTGAAAAAAAAGAAAAAGAAAAAGAGGAGAACAACAATAGCGGACCAACACGACCACAGGAACAAGTTCAGACGTCACAGCGTGTACGTCTGTCCTACCTGTGCGTTGCTGAGTTCTAGTTTAGTTTCCAGTAATAAGAGTCTGCTCATCAGGTTTTCCCAGCTCTCTCTGGATACGCTGATGACTTGTCCCTCGTTCTGGAATACAACATGATAAATACAAAAAAAATGACTCTTCTGTAAAGAAAACAAATAAACAGGATGAGACATTAAAGAAATAGACGCCATCTTATCAACCTTGTCTGCGTTTCTTTGCCTCTCCAGTTCGTCCAGGCGTTTCTCCAAAACGCTGAGCCTGTCGAGCGCAGGCAGAAGAGTCTGTACTTGAGCTTCTAATGCCGACAGCCGTCCTTCCACCTCTGATGACTAACAGACAGAAACACAACTTATATCACATTTGATATATTGGCCTGTGCTCAACCTGCCCTGAAAAAGATGTGAGATGGATCCACTGCATCAGTGCAGTACGAAGCCTCGCCTCTAAATACCACCAACATTAATATCAACATTCATCCGTCTCCACAAAGTAAAAGATCAAAAATGACACAGCCCATCTTTATTTCAATCTTATTGGCTCCATCTTTTGGCAAACTGAATCTATTGATCAATGTCTATAGTTGGCTTTCACCTAATTATGATTTATTAAATGCGTACCTGAGGAGAGTAATCTTTGTCCTCCTCCCTTCCTGGCAGCTCTGCAGTTCCATCTCCAGGAGCTTTGGCAGAAGCTGCTTCATTATGAGAGGCACTGGTTACATTATGGGAGGAGACTGTGGAATAAGTGGAAGGGTTTTCTGTGTGATGCACCACAAATGGCCTCTTTGCCACCTGAAAAATATAAAAACACAATTCACCAGATGACTTCACATTTCAGATCATTCACTTTCTGACTCATCACACCTTCCCAGTAAAATCCGAATTATGAGCAGCTTTCAGGTAGAAACAACACAATCTCCAGCGAGTCACTAGCTGTACACCACCTCCTGTATTACCTGTATTATCACTGACTGGAGAGCAATACTCTGCATTCAGTGATGGTATAGAACTTGACACTCGACTTACAGAGCCTGCTGCATCAGTCGCTGTTGAAGGAGCCTCTCCTCTGCCATACTTCTGTGATGCAGGACATCTGACTCTGTGCTACGAGGCATGCAAACACACACGTTATTTCAGGTAAATGGTCTGCGCTTACACAGAGCTTTTCTTCTTAGCGGTACTCAAAGCACAATGTTTCCCTTTCACACAAAGAGCTGCCAGCAAGGCGCTCATGCCATCGGGGAAAACTTGAGCTTTTGTGTCTTGATCGAGGACATGTCGGCATATGGAAGGGCTGCGTATTGAATTCCTGTCACATCACAGGTAGTGCAGGAGATAGGATTTATTTTAGCTATAAAGCAAGGGATTTAATTACCACTAAACCCTATGCGCTAACTACCAAAAGGTCCCACATTCCCATTAAACCCTCTCGTAGAATCTCTCTCTCAGAACACTTGATGGATATTAATTTGTATTTGTAGACTTTGGCCACATACGGTCTGTCCTAAAGTGACCAAATGGCTTCTGCTCATCAGGCAAAGGACATAAAGGTGCACTGTGTCCTTACTGCTTGACAAACACTGTCTAATGCTCGGCCAGAAGACATTTTTTCAGGGTGCTCCTACTACTTGCAGTCATCGTACTGCTTGTGCTAGCACGCCATCCCTCACAGAAGCAAATCTCCAGAGCCTCCTTAGCAGCAGCTGCAACTTTTAAAGCATACTCTTTCTTCTGGTCCTCCAGCAGGGACTGTCTAGCTAGTGATATCTCTTCAGCCCAATTAAAGATGACCACTAATGCCTCTGAGTCAGCATTTTGAACCTCATGGTCATTATCCACCATGCGAGCATTTGTAGCTGTCTCCACAGCAGAACATTTCCCTGGAGACAAAGAAACTATTGAGGGAATAAAAACAAACAAATGCAGGCAATGTTTTACCCCCCTGTGCTATTTTGTGTACATATATATATATTTATATGTGTGTGTTTACATGTAAGGTCCATTTATAGTGAGTTACTGGAGTCAGTCAGTCTGAAGGCCTGCATGCCATATTTTGATTATCAGTTATGATTGATATCAATGTCATGTTGAATCAAAAAACGATTGAGAACAACTTCTCCTGATGCTTTAACTGCAGGAATGAACCAATGAAAAATGCATTACAGCCGTTACAGATGATGAGCTGAATAAGAGATGCTGGAAAAAATGCAAACAGTCAGAGAGAAAAATCGACTCGCTGCAGTATCAGAGTCAGCTGGCTGGTGGCTAACAGCCTACAGACATCCACCTGAACAGACATTTTTGTACCACCACAATACAACACATGAGCTCTCCAGAAACCTTTGGGATAACCGTCTCCATTTAAGACACACAGGTACATAAAAATAAGCCATTCAAAAGCTCCGTACCTTCTTCAGTTGGCTGTGTTTCTGCATTACCAAGTTAATGATATCACAGAGGACGGAGATCTTCCTTTGAGAGAAACCCCACTGAAGGAACTGCTGCTTGGTCAGTACAGGTTTATAGTGGAAGATGTCTCGCAGTGCCTGGACAGAGAAAACACACACAGTTGAATAGACGTCGACAGGCTAATATAAAAAAGCCCAACGCGACTTTGTGCTGACTACTGACACAACACTTTAATCTTATCGAGAACTGAGTGCACACTTTCACCTAAAAGATAAATTAGACATCTGGAGGTGTTTGCAAATATGAAGAAGTTTGGGGAATGTAGTTAAGCAGTAGCCTGGGGAAGGTGTGCTTCGATAACTGCTAATGGAACATATGGCAACTGCGAGAACCTCGGGCTCACAAGGCAGAAGGATTTAAATTTGAACATTCATAAGGACTTCTGGGCAAAGATCATTTCCTGTGCAGACTGGTTTACCAGAGAAGCTCAAGTAAAATGTACGCACTGTAAGGTACGTAACCGATTTTACACCTGTCCATGTTCAGAAATTGGGTTTGTCAGAAATGTAAAAGGCACGAATCCCCCTTTACACATGCAATGTGGGCCTGTCCTCTGATTCTGCCTTTGTAGGGAAATAATCAAAACAATACAGGACTGGTTAGGTATACATGTGCCTGAAGCAACGCAGCTTGGCCTCTGACGGATAAGCTTTCCAGATCAGCATTTACTTTATCCTCAACAGGCTTTATCTCAGCTGCTACAGGCATTCCCCACAACCAGAAACGCAGAGATGGACCGGGAGTCGGTGAAGTTAATGACAGATAATGTGCAATATGAGTTAATGATAGCAACTTGTGTAAAAATAAAGAATCACATTTGTTTGTCTGGAATAGAGTTTTTGTCTTTCATAAAAGTAGAAATATATGTCACCTCACACGAGACGAGACACTGCACGCAGCACCCTAAATGGGCCTATGTGCTACCTTGTAAAGAGCATCTGTGAACCGGAGGTCGGTTTTGCCAGTCAGCTCCAGCCCAGACGCCATCAGTTCCTCAGCAAAAAGTGGAGAGAAGGAGTTGAGGGTGAAGCTCACTATTGGGAGGAAAGCTGAAGGATCTCCTTTGGAAAGTCTGGTGGAGAAATAAACAGCAGCATATGCTAGTGTACAGGCCTTTTGTTCTTGTTTAATTTAAAGTAGGTTTGCATCAATACTGAAGGATAAATATTGCCTCTTTATGTAGTGGCCACTATTTTATTTCAAATTGAAAGTGTAACAGTTAAGAGGAACAACCAATGTGTCACTGTCAGAATAGTCACATTTCTCTCCTAGCATTGGTTAAACTCCCAAAAATGTGTCTTTGGTCATATAAATTACATATTTAGAAGTTGTTTTGTCCCCCATTTACACACCTTAGAGGAAACACTACATCTCTGCCACCTGCAGCATGGATCTATGAATATATAAATGAGTCCTCCTCACCTCTATTTCCATCCACCCTCTGCCACGAGCACGCCTGCTCACTTTGAACTGCACTCAAACACTGTAAACTTCTCTTCTACACAATGACAAGTTGTAATATTGGAGGCTGTGTGCCACACATTTCCCCTCCTCCATCCATCTATCCACCATCTACTCGATGTAGACGGTAGGTAGAAGCCTGCCATTGGCCACGCAGCTTTCTCCTCTCCCTACGCTACCTACATGTTTCAAAAGTCCACACTGCAACAGGACACAGGAGGACAACAACCTCCAAACAGCAACCTACTACACCAAAGACTTTGCACAGGATGTGGATTGTGCAGTAAAGCAGCGCCACTATTCTCCACTCATTGAATTATCCATGATATTGACAGTGCTCTCCTTTCTGCATGCAAATGTCGCACCAAAACAATTCCCCCGACGGTATGCAGGAACAATGTCACTGCATCGTACCATGCAGGTCTTTGAACTAGCTGTACATGTTGAAACTGAACAATAATGATATGGAAATCCCCATTTCTCAAGCTGACAGGATTGGTCCCTTCCGTGCCTTACATATAAAAAACCCCTGGCTGTCTGGGTGTTGTGTTTTGGAGACTCTTATTGGTATAAGTTAGCATTGCTCCGCCATCGTGCTTATGATACACCTCCTGGCATAAAAAAAACACAAATTGTAAAAACCTGATTTTCATAGGGGGGGGCTCCATCACACTGCTACGATTAGCTGTCATTGCTTATAGGGGTGCTACGCTCCATTACACACACAGCACATGCTACCAAATACGATTTATTTATTTAAACTATGGTTCTCAGACACAAAGAAATGCACACATCTTGGAGAATATGTAATTTTGCTCTCATGTTCATCTCAGTGAACTAGATGTTATTTGCTTTTCTTAATGCCAAAGCCCACAACAAACCAAACACATTTACACGCCTCACTGTGTGACTACAAAACACTCATGTAACCCACATGGCTCTTAATAGACATGTCAAAGATTCTATATTAAAACTAAAACAGTATGAATGTGTTGTGCTCCTCATTGTTTGTGCATTATTTGGTATTTTATCTGTTATATACTAACTCAAAAATAAACTGCTAGGTCTCAATATCCCCATGAGAATGAATGACAAACTCTTGGGATAAAGGTGATGGAGGACCAGCCTGAGTGCATCAGTGGCAGCTCTTGATTGTGACACAACAGCAATACCTTGTGGTCACCAGGTGACATTACAACAGGCAGTCGACACAAAGAAAAAAGTTATGAAGTCTTGCTTTGTCAATAAACTGTTATGTTAATTAGATTTTTTTTTTTTTATGGGTCCAGTGTTTGTGTTCTCTTGTTTGTTCTGCTGCAGGTCTCTTTCTGTTGACATGCTGCTCAGAGGGAATCTTAATAACCAACACTAGTAGCTACTACCTCCCACTGATTATTGATTTTTAGGTTAACCCTTAACGTCAATCTGATTTCTGTATCGGAAAACACTTTGGCTAAACGGCTGTTCTTTTAACTTCGCGGTGTAATGGCTCACCCATCGTAGTCCACATGTCCAGGGTACTTTATCAGTCGAAGGAGAGTTTCGAGCTTCCGGAGACAGCCTTGGACATCACCCGTGGACAGCATTGGACCTGTAAACAAGGAAGTGAAGCGTCCTTCATCCAACATGTTCTATGTTCTAAGCGCTGGTTCACCAAACTGCTCCGTTTGCGGGAACACGCGGGGCATAGCCGCGAAATGAGCTCCAATCCGAAACACTCGGCTAAAAACGACGTCGTCTTATACATTATTAACGGCCACTCACCCTGTCACGTGTATGTCACAAACTCAAAAAGATGTTTGATGTATGTGTAGTTAACGCTAGCGGCTACTTTTACCAACGACGGCTTCTACAAGTTTTGTTTCTACCGGGTGATCAGCAGCACAAACGCTGATTGGCTGATAGGTCTCGTACGTCAATGCGTCCTTTCAACGTAATGTAACGAGTTGACGTCACGACGCAGCCCAGACGCGCGCTGCTGTTTGTTTATCTCTTGATAATCACTTGGCTTGTGCTGATTCAGCCGATTCAGCGCAGGAAACCAACCGATTCCGCAACTGATTGCGGGACTAAATGCGTGTTTCTGCGTTTCCTTTTTGTTTCGATAATGAGCCCTGAGTGTATGTAAAACAGGGGAAAGGGGGCGGGGCATCGGAGCCAGGAGGAGGAGGAGGAGGAGGAGGCTGCGAACAGATGATTGTGTTAGTAACAGACTACGGTATGGAAGGATCCTCCTGAACCTGCGGAGCGACTAACTCTGGTTGTGTCTGCGCTCGGCTCGGTGAAATGACACCAGAACACGTTTCATAGCAGGGAACCCGCATTTCCAGCTGTCCTTGTGCGCAGGTCAGGTTGTCAGAGGAATCACAAAGTCAGGTTGGTGGCTCGGGGACGGTGCTGGGTCTCACTTATTAAGAAATTCTGCGTCACGCTTATAAAAGAAACAAGACATATATTCTTTAGTATGACACCAAATCCAACTAGTTTGGGTCGTCACTGCCTTCGTCAACTTAAACTAGCCTGGTAAGCTAACTCGGGGATTTGTAGCAACAGATAGCGAGTGAACGCCAGCTGCACCAATGGCGTTCCGCTTTGAGCGCTGCGTGTCCAATGGCAGCGGAGAGGGGGCGGGCCTACGGGCCACACTAGCTTGCT
This sequence comes from Stegastes partitus, assembly GCF_000690725.1. Classification (NCBI taxonomy): domain Eukaryota; kingdom Metazoa; phylum Chordata; class Actinopteri; family Pomacentridae; genus Stegastes; species Stegastes partitus. Next base: position 29,074 of record NW_007579442.1, read on the forward strand.
TGCTGGAACTTCCAACGTTGATGTTTACAACAGTGTAATGGATTTGTTTATGCAACACAGCTGACGTGAGGCAGGCTGACAGGGCAGAGCAGTGAAAAAGGCTGGCCCCCGTGTTGCTGCTTTGTTTACTGGCACAAACTTATACCGACGAAGCTCATTTTGGCACAGAGTTCTGGCAGTTGTTTGAGTGCAGGCTGTCATTAGTGTGTCAGCAGGGGGGTATGCATAATATATGTCAGTGGTTAGTATAGGACACAGGTGAGTAGAAACTTTCTATTTGTTTTTTCAATATTTGGCACCTTTATTTTTGATGACAGACTAAATCCTCCTCAGAAGAGCTGCTCTGCCATTCATTGTAAACTGTTTGTTAAGCTGCTCTTTGCTGGAGGAAGGAGTTGTGTTTCTCTACCTTCCTCCTACTTTTTAAAATTCATTTAGTCGTTCTAGAGTGTCTGTTTTTCGTTGCACATAAATGATGAATGATGATGCTTGTGATACAGCACAGTGGTGGACTTCCTCCTGTTGTGTTCTGTACCAATCATCAGGTTTTTGGTCTCACTACACCGCTGTCTGCCATGTAATTGTAAAGACTTGTTTAATGCAGGAAAAGAAACGTTTCCCACGTGCCTTTAGTCATACAGAAAAATTACAAATCTGCACAAGTAAAATAAGAACTTAAAAATCTATATAAAGTAGGACCATCAGCAAGATTTAAAATCAATAATGCCACCTTTTTAATGCATTTTTACGTGGTTGCTCGTAATGGAAGATCATAGCAACAAGTGAACACGAGGGAACCACAAGCAAAACCCCAAGTGTGACCAGATGACTGTAAACATGCAGCATGAGCAGTTGTTTTGGTGTGACGTACACATGAGGAAAAGGATGACGGGTGCAGTCTACCTCTGACCTAGTCATGCATGTGGGTCAGTGGACATACAGCTTATTGCTATACTGAATATCATATGTGTGACTTGCTTGACCTGTCGCCCTGCTGTCTGCAGATGGGTCAGGCACTGTGGAGGCTGCCTCCCAGACAACAGCAGCAGCTACAAGAAGAGCTAGCCGACCACCTGGCCGACCAAGGAGGAGGGGCAAGACGTGAACAAGGTGCCACTTTAATAATATCACTTTGTACATTTTTGGATTTTGTTGGTGACTACTTTTAATTTCAGGCAACATATGAGTTTGGTAACAGAAAGGGACAAAATGGTTCTTGGCTTCAGTTCTTATAATCTGTCATCTTCAGTCAGTACAGCAAGAGCCAGCTGAAGTCAGTCTACTTGAATGTGTGTGGGCTTCATTTAAGCTCCAGTTCATGTGACCTGTAGCTCAGTTTACTGCCAAAAGTAAGAAAAATCTGATTACTAAAGTGGGAAAAGAGCACTGTTTGTGGAACACAACACAACAATCAAACCACCGAGACGTGATCAAGTCATTCAATAAAATGCTTGGAAACCTTGGGTACTGGCATCTTCAACATGTCCCCAGACACCTGACTCTCCAGGTCCCAGTGAAATGGAGCATCCTTGAGGTTTGTGGGAACATGCCTGATCCACATCGGCTCCACTCCACAACCCAGAGGAGGTAAAGGATCTGCAGCTAACATTCCAGCACCAGACAGCCCAGAGGTGCTTGGTCCATGGCCCAGTGCATCAGAGCTGTACTGACAGCATGAGGGGGACCAACACAATATTAGACAAGTGGTTTTAATGTTGTGGTTGATGGATGTATGCCAATATTTGGTGTGGCCTCGTTTTGCTCAGTTTTTGCTGTCGTGGATTCCACAAGACGTTCCTGGGATTCTGCTGTGAGCTGACATGACTCATCGCAGCATTTCTGCAGCTCAGTCAGGTGCACATTCATGCTCCCGTTCTACCACATTCCAAAGGCATTCTACTGGATTCAGGTTTGGCGGCTGGGAAAGCCACTGATGTCATGAAACCATTCGACAGCTTTTGCTCCGTGACACGGTGCATTATCCTGCTGGAACATGTACATGGTCAGCAATAAACACTCAGACAAACTGCGATATTCAACCCACAATTGTCTGGTATGAAGTGTGTCAAGAAGACATTTCCCGCAGCTGCCCGGACTGTTGACACGAGACATTTTGGCTCCGTGGATTCATGCTGTTGATTCTGACGCATCATCTGCAGCCTCAGCAGAAATTCATGGGACCGGGCTACGTCGCTACATCTTCAGCTTCTGCTCACCACAGCTGTAAAGAGCGGTTCTCTGAGTTACCATCACAGTTGTAAAAAAGTCATTTTGATGTTTGAGGTGAACATAAAGATCCCGAATCTGCAAGACAATATGCATTGCACTGCTGCCACACCACTGGCTGCTTGGATGACGAGTTGTCAACATGACTATGCAGGTGAACAGGTGTTCCTAACAAAGGGCTCGGTTTGTAGGTTTTTACAATTTACAAATTTAAAAAAACCTACATAATGAATTCTATAAATGGAGAACGTTAAAACAGTAGGTATGAAAAATATATCAACAACACAGTACGAATAAACAAGATTATATGACGTCTTTGTAATGCATTTATTCATAAGTTAAATGATAGCGACTGTGCCTGCTCAGTCATTGCTGCAAGCCGCCAACTCTCCTGTCAAGCTAAATGGCAGTAAGGGAAATAACATATTTTTTTCAGTTCCAGGGAGAGATGGTGGTCCTCAGAGGAGACCTCCACAGCACTGCTATGGCCCCGACATCTACCATCTGCTGAGAACACGACGGGGAGGTATGAACACACACTACACATGCACACCTACTGCTCACTAACGGGAAATAGGAAGAAGCCATCACTACTAACTGAGAAGGATAAACTTCATCAGAGATAGATACTATAACCCAACTTGCTGTGCATTTATTTCATTGTGGTGAGTTAAGTGATTTCATGCCAGTTAGAACATTTGGATTTGGACCAAACAGACGCTAAAGGGACCCGAGCCTCACAGAAACCAACAGTAGTCCAAGTAAAAGTTTGCCTTTTGCAGAGACTGATGTTTGACACACTAAGTGGACAGCCGTAAGTGGCCAAACATTACCTGTAGCTCATGCTGTTTGTCTGTCTGCACACTACATAGGGAGTTAGAGGCAGCCTGGTAAGAGCAGAGCCACTTCACCGGCTGTTCAGTTTAGTAAGTCAGTGAGCAGCTTTCTTTGGATCTTTCTCGTCTCCCTGTTTTCCAGAAGCAGAACCCCATGGGCTGGTAGCGAAGCCAAGCAGAGCCATGGTACCCGTTGTGTAGTTTCATCAGTCATTGCTCTTTAGAGCTGTCAGCATCTGGCTGTGGTCTTTGCAGTGAGGGCATTTGTCAGCAGAGCAGTTTTCCTTTTGAGGATCTAGTCTCTTGAATACATTTGCCTCAGAAACAAGCACACGACTTCTATTCTCCAACCCGGCTCTACGTTGTCAGCTAGATCTGTGTCGCCTCACCAAAAGATGTTCTCCATATGTCAGTGTGGCGTCCCCCCTCCAGGCCAGGACTACGACTTTCCTCTGCTGCATGTCTGTTGACCCGAGCATGGACACTGCCTTCCACCCAGTGTCTGCTGCAGTCCTACAAACTATAGTGCCATTGAACCTTTACCTGTCGTGTGCAGGTCTTTAGAATACAAGCAGCAATCGAATAACATGAGACTTTTCTTTTTGCTGGCGATTCTCCACAGTTAACACAAAGGCTTCTCTATTTCCCTCTTTAAAGCATCTTAATGTTGGGCCAATGGAAGCTCCCTGTCGTCTGCCATAAATGAGTGATTGTGATTTGATGTGGTGACGAGAGAGTCCCATGTGCAGCTTCTAGTAACAATACATAAGACGTGTTCAGCACTGCATCTAGTTTTCATTAAGCTAATCTGAGCAAAGTGAAGCGATAAACTTAACAAACCCTCTGTTTCCTGTGTTCGTGTCTCCCCTGTTTTTTGGTGGCTGTAGGTAAAGAGCAGCATGGTTTTATAGATTTGGAGATGCTGCCCCCTGAGTTAGGCATCACCATCCTGTCGTACCTGAATGCTACTGATCTGTGCCTGGCCGGCTGCGTATGGCAAGACCTGGGAAACGATGAATATCTATGGCAGGGGTAAGCTCCTTTTTTTTTATGTTGCCTTCTTTTGATATTATTGGCTTCGGTTCTGTAACCAATATGTGTTGATCCGTCAGACTGTGTAAGTCCACATGGGGACACTGCTCCATCTACAACAGAAGACTACCTGCTGGCTTCTCATATAGAAGATTATACCTACAGCTAGATGAAGGCAGCCTGACGTTCAATGCTAACCCACAGGAGGTAACGCACGTCCGGATCTTTAGCCCGATATGTGCACACCATCTCAGAGTTTGTCATGTTGCACCCACCAGTCTTTTACCTCATCATCAAAGCATTTGCATGTTGATAAATTAAGATGTGAGCACATCCTAAAAATATCACTGAAAAAACATAAAGATTTAAAACTGGATCCCTTCTAAAAACAAAACAACAACATTATTTTGAAGTGAACAAGTTGAGCATCCCTCCTCATGAACAGTCAAAATCAAATAATGTAGAAAGACTATGTTGGAAATATCGGCCCCACAGTAGAAATCTCATGTAGCAAAAGGGAACACACCTGTGAGCACTGAAACTAAACAATTAACCCAATTGCATATGAGCAGTAATCAGTTTTGGACTCATGGACGACCACAGAATGATGACAACGACTGCACATCCACAGTGAAGCACAGAGGTGGAAGTGTCATGATATGATTAGTGCACATGCTGTTGGGGAGATAACACTTACAGATGTCTATATGAAAATCCTCTCCGACAACATGAGTCCCAGTCTGCAGAAGAGGAACAAAGAATATTTGAGCATGATAATGATTCAAAGCACACAGTTTCAAAGGAAGAACGAAGAGAAAACTATGACCTGGCCAAGTATGCTGGCTGACTGGAATCACTTAAAATATCTTTGGCATGTTTTTAAAAAAGGAAAAGGCAACGCTGGTATCTTTCATGAGGATTAAGTCTGTCGTCAAAAAAATAAAGTATGAAATATTGAAAACTTTTTTTTTTTACATTGGATTCCTACTGTGGGGCCTGAGGTTTAAATATAAATGTGAAAAAATACTGTTAGTTTGAAATAAGAGCAAATGCTGTACTACTGAACTCAGAAGTAATGCAGTTACTGGACATTTAATTGATATTGCACAGAGGTTTACTTATGTTGTATGCTACATGATTCTTTATCTGTGTGTGTGTGTGTGTGTGTGTGTGTAGGGTATCAGTTATTTCATGTCTAAGGGCATCCTGGTGGATCATCCCACCGAGCTGGCCAAGTTCATTTTCTACACCAGACGTCTCAACTGGAAGATGCTGAGGATTTACCTGGATGAAAGGTTAGCATATAAACACACTCACACACAACCAGCCCAGCAAGGAAAGTTTACATTTTTTTTCTTTGGAAGACATAAATTATGGCCTTAACCTCAGTTATGTAAGTCCTGTTGTAAGAGGTCTAATTATAGACACCACAGTTTGTTTACTATCAGATTAAATATACATGTAGTGGAACCTTTTCCTGATATTTCATCTGTATTTGTTTGTGTGCGTCCAGGCGGGACGTCCTCGACGAGTTGGTGACTCTCCACAACTTCAGCAACCAGTTCCTACCGAATGCACTGCGGGATTTCTTCCGACACATCCACGCCCCGGAGGAGAGAGGAGAGTATCTGGAAACCCTCATCACCAAGTTCAGCCACAGGTTTTGCACCTGTAACCCCGGCCTTGTCCGAGAGCTGGGCCTCAGTCCTGGTCAGTGCTTAGACACACATGTACACACTGAACTGAACACATACGGGGGCCTAAAACTAACTGTAGCCCTGTTCTACTGGTACAAGCCCAGTCTGTACATACTGAGGATGTTACCTGTTCCTTTTGTTTGTGATCGTAACTGAAAGTCATTTAAGCAAAGTAAGTTTTAATTATCTCGCCCACAATCTTAAATCACAAGTTTGCCTCAAAGGGCTTTGCAGTACGTGCAGCAAAACCCCAGACAGAGGTGCAGGAGATGTTTGTTTTTCCACAAAGCATGCCAAAGTAGACGCCAGGTCTGCACAGAGGGCATCGTTTCCAAGAGCAACAGAACAGCAAATATTTTAGATCAATGACTGGAAATCTGCCTGACGTCCACATCAGAGGGCTGCTACAAAAATGGCACTGGGATATTTAGTTTTTCTCAGATATGTATTGCAATATGAAAAAACTATTAGTAAATACATTATGGTTGTAGTTTACCAGCTGCAGTCTGTGGCCAGCACTGGTCCACCTGTCCAGGGCAGCAGCCTTCAGCATGTTCATTAAGTCCCAAGCAGCCAGCCTCACTCACATGTATGATCATCCAGGAAAAGCTGAACTTCTATGGAGCACATGAAGACTGAGAACATTCCTGTTGTGACAACAGGCTCTTTAAAGCATTGGACGATGTTCAAAGTTCTCGGCCTCACTTGGAAATGATTCTAGGGCATAACTGTATATCATGCATAGCCTTATATCCGTGTCCACAGAAACTCAGATGTTTGTCATTATTTCTGTGCCGATGAAACCTCTTGAAAACTGGGAAGTGAGAAGGAAGCCAGAGCTGGACGCTGATGGTTTCAGCTGTGTGCTGGACAGTCACACGTTTATCACTCGTGGTGACGATGACCCACATTACGTCGAGTCGGGTCGTCTTCGATGTGCTCTCTGCAGCAACCCACTTCCTTATGGTTGAATAGCACGGGGAGTCCTCACCAGGTGTGTTGACCAGGTCTTCTTGGATTCCCTTGGGGGTCGTTCCCTTGTTGCGCTGACACTTGATCACAGCTCTTGCTTCCTACTTGTCTATCTTTGGGTTTCCCTGATGTTCAAAAGGCATCATCTGCAAAGAAATGGTGACAAACGACAAGTTTTTGTGTGATTTAAGGCTTTATCGTGTAAAATGAGAGTTACGTGCTTTGTTTCCAAGTGTGGCCAAGAGCTTTTAGCAGAACCTTCGTAGCTCATCAGGTCTGTTATCAGTCAGCTGCTGTCAGCAAAGCAAAAGTGGAGCAAACAAAATACTGAGAGATTCTGACGTTCATGGACATTAGTCACAGAATCTGCGTTTCACTTAAAGTGATTCTAATATTACTGATAAAACAGTTTCTGTGTTACATTTATTGGTTTTTATTTTGTTTTTCTGGCATTTCCATGCTGCACTTTCTTGTTTCTCATCAGCTCAAAGATGCAATCTACGTGTGATGAGCTAAAACGATGCGGTTGTGACCGTACGACCTGAAGGTGGCGCTAAAGGGAAGCTTATGGATGACCCCAAATAAAGAGACATGCTTTATCCTCTGGAGAACATAAATAGTAAATGACGGGATAGCGTGATGGGATTTTAATGTTCCTGGTGTGCAGATTGAATTTTTAATAGACGCTTCATTCATCCCCTCAGGGAAATTCAGCTTTCATTATCTTTAACGATGATAATGATGATGCAAGAAATATTTAGACGCATCCTCTGTGGACTCATCTGTCCTGCTCCATCAACATCCCTAAACCCTGCAGCTAACAGGACACAAACTGTCGTACCAGCAGAAGACATGTCACAGACACTCCACTTCTCAGCCGGTTTCCCAGCCGCAAAACCATCAGCGTTTTATTTCCAAGTAATCCCGGGCTTCAGTGTTGTCAATGGGCCGTGCATGCAGCAGCTGAGGGTTCTGTTAATGCCAGCAGACCATAGAGGAACCACCAGCCCCTCACTCTGTTACTGTTAACTCCTCGGACCTGCTGGTATGATTAGCAGCAGTGGCAGGATTAGTGTAATGGTTCTGAGCCCAGGGCTACAGAGGGATGAATGGCTGCTTTTCTCAAGTCAGCCTTTTAAATTCTCTGCTCCTCTGCCCATCTACCCCCTCTGGAAGCTCCCGCGCTCATCAGTGGGAAACAGTTACAAGCTTGATTGCAGTGCAGGACACATGTATGCCTCTCTCTCATCACATTTAGATATAAACTACACAGAAACCTTTCGTTCAGCGCGCTCATTTCTTTGATGACAGTTTGCCGTCGTCTCTCTGCAGATGCTGTGTACGTGCTGTGCTACAGTCTGATCCTCCTGTCCATCGACCTCACCAGCCCGCACGTCAAAAACAAGATGTCCAAGAGGGAGTTCATCAGGAACACTCGCAGAGCGGCGCACAACGTGTCGGATGACTTCGTCGGCCACCTCTACGATAACATCTACCTGATCGGCCACGTGGCTGCGTAGCTCCGCCCACCAGCTGTCCATACTGCACTGAAGAGTAGGAATTGGTGATTGAGTTCCTCTCCACGTCTGGAAAGTATGGGGAAAAAAAACAAAACAATTTTAACAATTTTCACATCCTTCAAGGAAAATAAGTTGATCTTTCTAGAAAGATTAGAAAAACTAATACAATTTGCCACTCCACTGTGAGAAAGACTGCTACCAAATACTAGGATCTTATTAGGATCGAATCAACGGTGTGAAACATCTGGAATGTCTATCAAACCAAGTCACTGCAAAAAAGACAAAAAGACAAGCTCTGATACTGCACTGATGGATAGGGACTACTGACCGGCGGAGGGAGGAGGAGGAGGAGGAGGAACGCTGCCCTCGGCTTGTTTCCGACGACAAGACAGTTCTGCTGATTGGCCAGGAGCTGCTCGACATGCATCAGCAGGACACAGTCTGGCCCGTTCTGGTTGGCGGTGACACGGGACAGTAGATGAAGGCGAAGACAAGGTCACGCTCTAATGTCACTGGTGTAAGGATGCAACGTATGAGGCATCCTGTAAATCGGTTGGACTTATCTGGTGGTTCTCTGTGGCTCAGATCAGTCTGGTAGTGAGTGGAGGAAGAAAACAACACAGTGGGCCTCATGCAAGAAAAACATTCACATTCTTACCC
>NW_007579442.1:38398-42528 GCF_000690725.1 Stegastes partitus
TAATGGCTGAAGTCCGACCAGAAACCAGTTTGTTGTGACGACTGGTTCTTGCATGAAGCCCACTGTCTCTATTGGCACTCATTTAACAAACATGTAAATCCTAAAAACTCCTGAAATTCAGATGTTTTATGACTAAACGGGCGCTTGGAGAGCACAGACCTCCGCTAAGGCCAGTGCCTTATCTTACACCTTCTAACAGAAGTGATGTGGATGAATTTAACGGGTTCTTCCTTCGACCACGCTGCACCGCTTCAGTGAGGTTAATCAACGTCTAACTGACAAACGGTGAATGAAAACTAAAATGTGAAGGTCATACGGTGTAAACACATGTAGACTCTGCAGTTAGCTAAATTTAGCTTAAAATGAATGATTGAAAAGAGTTTGTGACATCAGGGAAGCGTATGGTGACAAGAAATAGACCCGACTGGAGATCCGCCGTCATCAACCGGCTCAAAGGCAGAACATGTTAACGTGAGAAAATGAATGTAACGCAACGGAAGGACAAAACCCTGGATGGTACATGAGGTTCATGAAGTTCTTGTGTTTTCTTAATAATATTGCCATTTGTCATATTTTTTTTTGCACAATACAGACGTATTTAACCCTTTTACTACACTTTAGTTTTAGCTCCTGAGGTAATAGGCTTCCACTCCCCTCCACTGATGTAGCTGCTGCTGCTGCCATGACGACTTCATCCATCGTTTTTAATCAGATTTTATCATATTTAATTAATACATAAAGGTTAAAGGCAGCGTCATGCTTCCAGAAATCAGCTAGAACAGATTACACATACTCTTATTTAACAGTGTACTGGTGAAGTATATGCAGAGTTCATGGCAGACGTTTGTCGACGTCTGAGCTGTTCTGATGGAATGACTGGAAGCCTATTACACCTGGAGGACAACACTACAGTCGAGGAGACGTGCTATCTGACTGGCGTACGGTGGAGGCGCTGCAGCAGCAGGAGAAGATTTAAAAGCCAATCTGGAGGAATGGAAGTCTGCAGCATGAGCTTGATGAACATTCAAATACATGAAATCTTTCCAGCTGTTGCTTTCTAAATGTAAACCAGTCTAACATCATCGGTGCCCGTCAGACTCGAGTGAAGCATGACAGTCACTCTGCGAGTCGCTCAGCAGCTAGCATGTAGCCGCCGCCGCCGCTAACCGAAGTACCACAGGGCCGCTGAATGTAAGCAGACAGACAGACAGACAGACAGACAGACAGACAGACAGACAGACAGGGTGACACAGTGAAGCAGCTTCGCATCTAAACCTTTGGTTTTTTTGGTATAGTGTGTTGTAATACAACCAACATTTATTTATTGTTTTTACAGTTTTCTGTCCAATTAAATCTCTTAATTAGCTTGTAAATCTGACCATGAAGTCATTTATTACTGTTGATTTAAATTATGAACTAAATCAACTTTCTGTAGTGTGATTTTTATTTTTCTTTCTTTCTTTCTTTTTGGCTTCTAGGAGTCTATGACAGAAAATGCACTATGAAAGTATTGAAGTATCTGACCTATTAAATCTGGCCTTGATTTTACTGACATGTTTCAACCACTTGTGATTATACAGCCTGATGTATGAGAAGACAGAAACAGAGAAATCACACAACGCTCATTTTCTTTCACAAAGACGTTTGGTTGGGGGATAGATCCGGCTCATCCTGTCCAGTCACACTGCTGTTGGAGGTGCTCAGTCAGACCTGAAAGCATCGGCGTGATTAGAATTGAAATGATAGCAAACAAAGCGTACACAGATATTAACAATCATACAATTATTTATTAAATGAAGTACGCTGAGATTGTGAGAATAAATCTTAAGTTCAAGACAAAGCTTACACATTATCACCATCAGACCCAATCAAATGAGCAACAGGAAACAGAATTAAACAGCAGACGTGATGATTTGGTGCCCATGTTTTATATTGGAACAGGTAAAGAAGAGGGTAAGGTTAAGCTCCACAACGCTGTCTCAGAGAATGATCTGGCGTTACCTCGTCATCATTCTGTGCTATGGCTGCTTGTTTGTACGTCTTTAAACCGATCACCATCATCGCGCCGAGCCCAGGATGCAGTGATGGTACCCCGCCAAAATAGTGGCAGAGGAATTCTTTCAGGGGAACATTTGCACGCAAGCAGAGGAGCTCTGCAGGTAAAGAGATTTTAAAGATGGTAATTTGCAGACAGTGGAAAGGGGAGGAAATGGACACATGAAAGACCTACACCAGCGACTCAGACTAGAGTTAGATTAAGGTCGGGGAAGGCTGGGTCTCGGCTCGGGTGAAAGTATGTTTGGATTAAGACTGGCACAGATCTCCACTGAATGAATCCAAGTCACAGCCGTGTGTGCTGAGGTTAAAGTAAGCGTTTGGGTTAGCGGTGATGGTAAAGGTTAGCGGGGATAAAGTGTGTGTGTGTGAGTCTGTGTGTGTGTATAAGTGTACATGTTTGAGATCAAACAGGCAAGAGAGTAAATCCTCTCCAGACACAATATGACCTCTGACATTTGACCTTTGTGTGTGTGTGTGTGTGTGTGTGTGTGTGTGTGTGTGTGTGTGAGAATGGCCTATCCCTGGGTGGTGTTTGTTTTATGTACTGCAAATGAAAAGGGAGCAGAGGGCAGCGATGTGTGACCTATGCATACACTCCTGTATACACACAGACCGCAGTGCAGGTCTCCATGTACGTATAGCTGCAGCGCTGAAGGAAGGAAGGAAAGGTCTTAAACATACGTACATGTGTGTAATATGTTGTGTTGTTGAAGAAAAGGAGCCGCCATGTAACCCACCAGCTCTCTCACTGCTGCTGCTGCTGATGATGTTGACCCAAGCGTAGTCTCAGGAGGCGGAGGAGGATGATGATGACGAAGGTCACGGTGTTTATTTAGTCCATCTCAGACCTGTGGGCCCTGGTCGTCGTCCTCTGGTGGCGTCCCAGTCCAGAGAGCCTCACTTAAGGCTGATGGAGATGATGGATGACCTCCTGAGCCCCGGAGCCTCTGCACTTCATCAGCAGGAGCAGCCCCTGCTGCTGACACTGCAACACACACACACACACACACACCCCTCTACACACACACACACACACACACTCTGACGCTACAGGTACTGCTGCTACTGTTACTACGGTTACTAGCGACACACATCCATGACCTGTTCCTGCTTCTATCAGCATTAACGCACACATGAGCAGCTGCATTATTACAGCAGGTTTGATTTGTTCGTACACAAAGACAATAAGAATGATTATTTTGGTCAGAAAAACTCGGCTTCCCTTTTAAAAACTCATCTCACACACACAGACACACACCTACACACACACACCTACACACCTACACACACACACACAGACACACACACACACACACACACAGCAGCCCCTGTTCGCTGTGGATCACGGCTGTAATAAACAACACGCTCTCTCTGTTAAACTCGCCCACCAGCATGTTTACACCGTGTTTTAAAAATGGTTGTTTTTCAAACCTAAAATACCACAAAGTCCAAAACACTCTGCTCCGTCTGAAAAGAAATAAAAATAGAGAAGACCAGGCAGTGAGGATTTCCATTTCAGCAAAAAGGATAAACTCTTTTCTTTTCTTTTCCTGAACCAGGACTCGGGCCGACCCGGGGAGGCTCCACAGACGACTTGTTTTCCTCACGGACGAGGAAACCTTCCGACCACTTTGGACACATCGAGGCTCGATGATATGAGTCCAAACCTGCAGGGAGGAGAGTGAAAGGTACGATATGGACGAGACCTGCAGCCACATGCAGGAGACGGTGACTGCCATGATTCTGGATGTTTATCCTGTACAAAGTGTGACCCTTTGGTATTATATATTACATATAGATATATAACAGTCCAGGCAGTGAGGAGGAGCCCGCTTTTGGTTTTGATAGAACTGTGACTCATGCAACAATAAAAGAACAGAAATGCTGCTTCAAAAACGATCATAAAACCTGCTGTAATCCCACCAAATGCTGAACCGAGCCGCACATCTACAGAACTGTTGTTAAAGCTAAATAAGAAACATCACCGAAATAAAGACAGAAATTAAAATCAACACACAACATGTTATATACAGTCAATACACACCAAATATTATATTATACTGTTCTATTAT
>NW_007579442.1:44184-60412 GCF_000690725.1 Stegastes partitus
TAATAATAATAATAATAATAATAATAATAATAATAATGTAGCTGCTGTAACAAGTACTTTCTGTCCCGTCCTGTTAAACAATGAGGACAGAACAAAGAACCTCCTCGACAGAAATCAGGAGCAACTCAGTGTGATTTAATGATCCAAAAATTACTGAAACGCATGCAAACTGTTAGAAATCACCAAAACGACACCACGGATCAGTCGCAAACTGTTAAAACAGAGATTCAACTTTAGAAATTAATTTGCTCCGGCTTCGATTAGGCTGATTAATAAGTACAATAGCTGTAATTGGGTTTTTTTGTTTTTGTTTTTTAAAAGTCTCATGAAATTAGACGATGATCTTCATGTTATTCTGCTTTTACTTGACGTATTTATTTATTCTATGTATGAACTGTTCTGGCTGCAGCGTGGGTGGAACAGCCCAGGACAGACTTCCCACGTCTGGGACGACAAAATGAATCCTGAATCTTTCTGCTTCTCCTTGAACTCATCACGTGGGACCAAATCTCAGCTTGAAATTGTGGCATTTCATCCAAATCTATTTGTTTCTGCCTTTTGCAGCAGAAACCGACGCCTGCGTGGCGTCCAGGTGGTTTACATGCATCACAAGAGTTTATTTCTTCCGTGTATAATGTTCTAGAAGTAGGAAAAATCTAATCTAAATTAAAACTACGTCGCTTCTGAATTAAGAAATACCACTTTAGTGATCGGGCAGCGTGAGCCGACCTCCGGCTGCTGCTCATGTGTCGTGGTTCTGAGTGTTTTCCACATAATTGTAGATCCAGTAGTTCCTGTTTAGTGTCACTTTAAAACAGCCAGAGAGCTTGAAAGCTATGCAAATGAAGGGAAAAAAGCGTTACGGAGAGAATCCCCGGCACGTTTAAATAAAGATTCCTCATCCTGCCGACCTGATCGATGCTTTCTGGAGCTGGAACACGACGTCTCGCGTGTTGTAAAACGTCAAACATCACAATGGAATGATATTATAAATCCCCCGTATATAAAATTCCAGGTCGGGTTCGGAGGCTTTAAACACACCTTTGGCCTCCTAACTGCTGTTTCTGTCACTGTTAGCTAAATCACAGCTAAAGCCCTCGAAACAGAGCCATGGAGACCACAGAAACCACCTCCTCCAAACACAGGAGGATTTACACCATTTCTGCTTTCTGTCTGTCGGCCTGCTGCTGCTCTTGTTTCCCTCCAGCCGCCGTGCAGCCGTCTGCTGTCAGCCGCCTGCAGGCCGCAGCTTTTACGGCGCACGCTGTCTAATAAATTTGATTTTATTATGGAATCATTTTGGATTTCTTATATTATTCTGTCATTATGATCCGTAACAGCGTCGGGAGGGATGTTAAGTATGATTCTCGCCGCTGTGTACGCGGCGCAGGTCATTTATAACGGAGCAGAGTTCAGCTTCGACAACAGGAAGTGAAGGAGCCCAGTTTGTCCAAAAGCAGTTTGATGGTTTTACATTCGTGTTCCAGGAGCGGCTCAGGTGCTGCAGCGGGTTGTTGGTTTGATCCTGTCCTGGTGTGTGTGTGTGTGTGTGTGTGTGTGTGTGTGTGTGTGTGCGGTCTGCAGAGCCTCGCTCAGGTTCAAAGGAGCTACTCAGAGTGCAGATGATTTACCAGAGCTGTGTGCACCACATCTATTTATGTTTATTTAGAATATAATAATTTATAATTAATTTATTTTTTGCTTCACACGGTGTTCAGTGATTTGTTGTAATTTATTGTAAATGTAGAATAATTTTTATCTGAATTAAGGAATTGATTCAAAGTCTTTTTTTTTCATTTATTTATTTTTGAAATTGGAAAAAAATTAATTCAGTCACTAACAGCTTGTGAACCTTTGGCTGCATGGATCAAAGACATTTGGGAGAAAAGTCTTTGGTTTCAATCAGCTCCTGAACAACACTGAGGGTTTTCTTCCACCTAAATCTCCTCCAAACTTTAACTTAGAGAAATAAATAACAGGTAAATAAAAACTGATGTTATTAAACCTAAAGTTTGCCTTGAAAACAATAAAATAATATCATATTTGACAAATGCATGCACCAGTTTTTACATCGTACAGTTTATTTAAACACGTGAACCGTAACTTTTGTGTTTTCCTTCATGAAATGCACGTTAACGTTTTCTTCAGAAGGCATTTAGTGACGTAAATGATTAAAGACACAAAGCTACCTGTACAGGATTTTATTGTCAACGCCAGCGTACAGTCCTCTACTATTATTGCTGCATAATTAAACACAAGCTGGTTCTGTTCAGTCGCTCAGTGTTTTGGTTCCTTTATGGAGGTTTTCACTTGTTTTGCTTTAACCCAATATAATAATAATAAAAAACTACAAACATATAAAGAGTCCAGAGTGAAACTAAAACATCATTATCATGAATCTTAATGACGATTAATGCGATTTTAGATTTCAGAATCCCACACATAATAAAAAAATCCTACATTTTATTCTTATTATTTTCTGCCGCTCTGATTTTATTCTCTCTGATTTATCCGTGTGTCTAATAACATGCGACGAGGAAACAGAACACGGTCGCCGTGGGTTTTCAAACCAATCAAAACTGTCACCTGAAATGTCTGTCGTCCAGCACACCGTCAGACGCTTTCATGTTTTCTGCACTAAACAAGGGCTCCAGTCAGTTGATCAGGGGCCAGTCTGTAGTCTACAACTGTTACTGGACCAACCGATGAGCCACAGGATCCTGGTTTGTGCAGCAGAGAAGGCCAGCACTGTCTGATTAGATAGACTTCAACCTATTTACTCCATGCTCCCTGCTCTGCTCTGTTCACAGCTCCTCAGTTTTACAATAAAATCTAAATTGTCCCATATTTTTCTTTAAGTCAAATTAATCCATCCATGTCTTTTAAAACCTGCAGACCCTTGGAGATGGATGAAAAGGTAAAGTTTAGCGGCCACGCGACCTCGCTGTCGTTCCCCAGATGCAACTCTGAGGGGCGTCACCGGTTTAAAGAGCCTCCTCAGAGAAACGTCGGGACTGAAGCTGACCAGGACGTCCTCGCAAAAGTCAGAGGTTTAGCATTTTAGCATGAACTGAGGAGTGACCAGAGTCTCCATGTAGAGGAGATACATATACATACATACATATATATATATACATATATATAGTCTGCTAGCTGCTTTGGTAAAATGTGATTTACATGGAGAGGGCTCAGACAGTTCTAGTCAGGACTGTGTCTTTATTTCCTCTACAATGATCCTTTCTCAGCTTTTTGTGTTGTTTACATAAATATTTAGACACAAACGTTCCCTCTACATCAGCTGAACATCGGCACAAACTGAGGTTTTATTTTTGCTTCTTAAAACATTTGAATTTGAGGTGAAGCGAAAGCAGGCGCTGACTTCACGTCTGTGATAGATTGGTTGTTTAGAAGGTTTTAAATGGGTTGGAGCTCTGACTCCGACCAACCAGTCGCTCCTGGGTGTGTGTGTAGGTGTGTGTGTGTGTGTGTGTGTGGGTACAATAACAGTGATCTGTTCTTTCTTTTTGTTGAATTTCCAGGTTAAAGGAGAAAGAAATCCCTGAATTCAGTCAACCACAGCTGCACCACTGCCCGGCCAGACGAGGCTCCGTGGATCGGACACGAGTGGAACAACAAGTCTACGAGTCTCAATCACCAGCAAGACCTGAAAATGCAGGTTTCTATTTCTACCTAATCCATACGGAGCTAATGAGCCTCATAGCAACGAGTCAGTGACGCTGATGTTGTTGAACTTGTTCTTCTCGACTGCAGCTTCACCAAACGAAGCAAAGCAACGCTGCATCCAACACCAGAGATCTCCACGTGTAGATTAATGCACGTATATCACCTGAAAATAGTGTAAAATGTGTGTGTAACGAGAGGGAAGAAATAGTGAAAGGACGGTTAAAAGAAGAGAAAGAAAAGGTGTTCAGTTCTAAAAACATCCAACCTGAGTGACAGGCGCGTATTAATGAGGGAGGAAAAGCGTTTCAATCTTTCACTAAAGTCTAAATAAAAACCTGCAAACTTCCCCTTCAGCTGCGGTGGATTAAAACCGAGTGAAATACAACTTCAGAATTTAGTAAATCTCTACAAATGAGTCGTCTCACATGGATGATGCAGTAAAGTGAGACGGCCGTGTGTTTCGTTCGGGTCCGGGTTCTGAAGCACCGGGACAAGAGCGTCTGAGGATCTGAACCGTGCACATGAGCGCCGTCAGCATCAAACGAGCAGCCGGTCGTTTCCTCGCTTCCTCTCCTTCAAATACGCAATAAGTCACGGCTACAAATGACGGATCTGAGCCGTCTAACGAGACTGTACGGGTTCCAGAGACAGAATGAAGTTCTGGTTCCGGGGGCACTACGAAAAAAAAATATAGCCTGACAATGACAATGACCACATTCTCAGGAACTACCTCGATGAAATCGTTGACAAACTGATCACGTAATAAAGTAAAACTGCACTTGAACAGAGGATGACTTTTATTTATCTACAGTCACTTCAAACTGGCACTTGTTGGCCCATAGGGGGCGCTAGGTGGTTACTGAATCCTCGCCGGCTGCTGAGGTGAGACGAGGCGATCACCAGAGAGCACCGCTGGTTACACAGATTTAATGTTTTGCTCTTGAAGCGCATCATCTTCGTATTAATGTGAGATACATGTTGGTCACACTAGACCTGGGTGACACAGATTTATTTATTATTATTTTATGTTTGGTGTGTTTTTGATTTAAACAATTTCCTAACTAGTATTTTCACACTGTGGGATGATTTATGAGCTAAACTGGACCCCAACAACACACAAGCAGACCGTAGTGCGGCTACAACAACACGAGCAGAACCTCTCTGACCAGAACTTTTGGTCTCGGAGCCGTGAGAGCAGCTGCCGTCCAGGCTCGCTGCTCTCAGCTGAAGACTATGCCGCCCGTGTCTCGGCTCTTGTCAGATGTTGTGCAACACTCTGCAGCAGCTGGCAGAGCCACGCAGGCCGAGCAGAGACGCTCTCGATGATGATTTACGAGTTCAGAAGAAACACGAGGACACGATCGCTGTTAGATCACGTTTTCCCTCTGTCTCCATGTGTCCGTCTGCCGCGAGATTTACTGCCGCCGGTGCAGCTCCAGGACAGCACGGAGCTGCTAGCTTATGTTTTCATCACAGACAGGAAGGAAGGAGGAAATTGAACGAGGTGAGCACTGAGCATTATGTGAGTGGAAAAAAACCTCCTTTTATCGGTGAAGAGGCTGAGACGTAGGAGAAGGAGACAGTAGCTGTGGATGAGAGGTCCTCGTATAAACACTGGGTTTCCAGTCTTAACTAAACCAGTTCAACAACATCTCAGTGAAAGCAGAGGAAGTGCACAACAGAGCTGCAGGTCAACACGCTCGCTCTGCGCTGCAACAAGTCAAACTGCATACAGAGAGCTGGAAAGACGTGCAGCAGAAACACACCAATGCAACCCAAAGGCTGCGAGCCAGAGGGAGTGCTAAGTGGGATAAGCTCCACAAGTCTTACGCTCCACATGGGAGAAGCTTGTCTGGCAGGTCTGCTGCACACTGTTCCTTTCCATTACAGGAATAGTGAATTGTGACATTGGTGCACTTAAACGCTGATGCTGCTGCTACGTCTCAGCGGTGACGGGATGCTTTCCTGACATCGGTTACGGTGTGTGTGCACGTCGAGGGAATCTCAGAGGTAGATAAGGACGTATGTTATGAGCAGAATGTAAAGATGTGGCGGCGGGGTGGAGCTGAAAGGAGGAGCGAGGAGCGTCCGACATGGTAGCGCTCTCCCTGTAGCCTCATGGTGGCGTCACAGGGAGTCATCAGAAACTCAAGTTTTGAGACAAGCTTTGGGTTTGCCAAGTTTCATGATGGGCTTGTAACAGATAAAAGCATGGATGGATGGTGAGAAGGCTCCACCCTGGGCGTCTCCATAGCGCCCCCAGCTGAGTGGCAACCCATGAACAGGGTTCAGCGGTCGTGGGTTCGACTCCCGCTCACGACCCTTTATGTAGACCCTCTACTGCTCTAAACGAAGGCAAAAAGCCCCAAAAAATATAGATTTAACAAAACAAAACAGGCTATACCCATGCTGGCGGTTCTGTTGGTTCGGTCCTGTGGTTTCGGGCCCACCCTGTGTGTTTGTGCATTCAGTGCCATCCCAGATCAAACAGCAGGGAGAGGAGCCGGGTCATAAACCCTCCGACAGCAGCAGCTCTGCTCCGATACCAACAATGTGTTGTGTTGTGACGACGCTCCGTACAAATGAAAGTTCAGCGTGTCGCCCAGATACACTCCACCTCCTGTGAAGTGTTGTACATTCACAGGACCGTCGCAAAGGCCAAGAAGCTCATCAGAACCCAAAGCGAGGAGATGTTTACAACAACAAGAAGCTGAAGACTTTTCCTCTCTCGTACGTTTCTGCTGAAACATATTTAACCCGAGGACTGCCCCTCTATTTCTAGCCTGCACCTTAATGAAGGGCGACTCCAGGGCGGGACAGGGTCCGGTTTGAGAAAGGCTCTTTGTGTTCGGCCTTCAAGGAGGAACAAGCTGCCCGGGTTCAGCTGATGGATGCCCGGATCAGGGCTGGTGTCCTGAACCTGTTCACCAAACAGCAAATACAGAGACGAGCTAACGCTGGTGGAAACTATTTAGTAATAAACAGAAATACTGCATGCACAGCCGTCATACGTGTCACGACGAGCCATCCCATGACCGTGAAGACACGTTGGTCCAACATGAAACCGGACCGTTCACACACAGTAAAGAGTGATGGGAGCATATCTTAGAGTAGAAAGGTTTATTCAGTCCACACCGGCTGGTTAGGTCTGTGTTAGCATACGCTGTAGGGTATCTGAGTGAACAAGGTTTGCCGTTAGCTGCCGTCTTAGCCGTAATGCTACGCTAGCTGCGGATGAGGAAGGGCCATGCGTGAGTGTGTGTCAGCTCCGGCCATCTGTGAAGCAGCTGTGGAATGATGTCTTACTCTGTCACTCTCTCTCTGACCCTCCCTGACAGACGGAGGGGGAGGTGAGCTGAGCTAAGTGGTGCAGAGATGCTTTATGGTAAAAAAAAAAAAAACTTCCAAGGAGCTTAGCTCACTGACAACTTATTAACTTCACTTGTGTCAACTAGGCAGTGAGGGCTAGACTTGTAGTTGTGTGTGCATCTCCTAACAGGGCTCAGTGTAATTGTACTGCCGCAGTGCCACAGAATCAGAATCTTGTTCATTTCTATGGACAGGTTGTGTTAGGGTTGGTGAGAAGCATCCTCCCTGTCTGGTGTGTTTGGTGAAATCAGCTCCCGTCTAATTCCTCGTATGGTTTCATCTCATCATACAGCTTTTGTTCTCTCTCATCAGCAAGCAGCTGTTTTCAAGGTGAGAGCATCGACAGCCTCCACGTTCTACCTGCTCAGCACCCAATAACAAACACACTGCTACAGAGACGCTCCAGACCAGCGGCTCACAAAGTTCTTGAGCCACAACCCCCCCAAAATAACAATAGTCTGTGTTCCCCAGTTTGAATTTTTAATCTCATGAGTAATAAATTCATGCATTAATGCGCTAAAAATTAATTCCACAGATTATTATTATTCATCTCTTTAGATCAGCTAATTTATTTCTAACAAATGAACGGGAAAATAAAAAATAAAAACAAAAGAAAATAATTTTAAAAAGATCAAAACAAAATAATAATATCACATAATCAAATCAGAAAATTAACAAGTTAAAAAAAAAAAGGCAGTGGGAAGAAGTCTGACAGCCCTGATACACATTTATTTGATAAATGTAGGCTTTATTTTATTTATTTATTTATTTGTTTTTTTACAATGATCTGGCGACCCCCTGAAATTATCTTGGGACCCCCATGGGGGTCCCGACCCCCAGCTTGAGAACCGCTGCTCTAGAGTGACTAAAAGCCAAACAGCTCCAAGCAGAGTGAATGTGGAGCACACGTTTGTAAGGTTGGAGTAAACACAGGTCAGAATAACGTTATTTAAATGATGAACTTTCTAATAAGTTGACAGCATTAAAGGTGACGACGTGTCGCCGGATGTTGGGCTCTCAGCTCGTTACGTTGCCCCCAAGTGGACCAAATGTCTGCTGCTGTGGGGTTATGGTGCTACTTAGTGTATAGAAAAAAACAAAATTAGAAAAAGCAGCAGACGTCAGGTGACAGCAGGACGCGATGGACGAGAACGATGCTCTGATCACGTCTGACAAACGGCCCGATGCAGCTCCATGAGCGACGGGAAGAGCTTCTGTTGTCTCATGGATGTAAATGTAATTAGATTCTGTGTCGATGTGGAGTCGTGTGATCTAGCTATTAAATGTCAATGCTCAGATCTTTTCCTCACAGCAGGATACCTGAAGCTGTGACATTATATGGCCGGATGAACCCTAGTAACCATGGAAACACATTTTATTTCACTATACGTCGCTTTATTTTTCCACCTGGGGCAGAATATTTTATTTCTTACACAGACTTTATGTCCCATCCCTTACTGTTCAATTAAATGATGAAAACAACATTTTCTATTCACTCTGCAGTGAACTTCAAAGTGTCATTACTAACGAACGATCACGTCTCACCACTACGACACTATGATATGCAATTAGATGTAAATTAATTATTATATCTGGGTGCTCCTTGTCTGTCACTCTTTGCACAAACAGGAGGGTTTTAGCAGCACTGATAAGTCCCACGTAGTTTCCACAGAGGAATGATTTGATGCTTCTCATGAGGCAACCTTAAGATTCTGACCCCAGATTCAGTTTTTCCACTCGTCTTTCCACCGTCCCATCGCTTCCCATCGCGTCTAACCAACTTTCAAACCGTCCTATTTCAGACGAACACGTGTGCGTTTTTATTGCTTATTCGGATTTCAGCCTTCTGCATCATGTACGGGATTAATTGGTGCCATTCAGCTTGTTTTTAATTCACTCACGCTTCACTAAATGTTGTCGCCTCAATGCTCCAAGCAAAGGTCACGTCATTACTTTAACTACAGGTGTGTCTCTTGAGTGTTAACGTTGAGTTTTTACACAAAGTAGAGGCACGATAATCTCTAAATAGATGTGTTCAGATTGCTTTTGTGAATCGTTCATTGCACCAACTAAACACTTCCTTATATGTGCCATATTTCACCCAAACAATATTACCGTCTACCTCGCTGCGACACAAATATTTAGTACTAAACACAACTAACTGTGGCCTTTCTACTCTAGTGACGCTTACATTGCTGTATTTTTACTTATATTTTGCTCTTGTTTTATTATTATTTATTTATTAGGCTTTTTCTTAAAAAAAAAAAAAAAAAACAGGACCTGAATTTCAAACACGTGAGCTGGCATGACAAATAAAGTTCCTTGAATCCTTGAACTCGGTGGCTTTAATTCCCTGCAGCCTGCTCAGACAAACACCTTCTACGTCTGACTGCCTGACTTATTGTAGTTATAGGCCATCGGCCAGCTCTCAGAAAGCGCCTAGAAACTGACTTCTGTTCCAGTATCACGGGAAACACTTTTAATTGTGGTTTTTATCAAGTAAAATAGTCGAACTTCTTCCACAAAAAGTTCCACAAGCGGGGCTCCCTGCAGTTATTGTCGTCCAAAGTTGGAAAATTCATGAGAAATTGGACATTTTAGCCTCTAATAACATTTTTCACTCCAGTTATCTCAGACAGCAATAAGGCCGTACACTTCAAACGTCACACTTCTATAGACAATCCCAACAATGTTCAACATGTGGAACATTAGGTGGATAGGAGCGCTGGTGGTGAAGAAAAAATATTACAAAAAAAGTCATAATTTCAAAAAATTCTATTGAAACAAGCACACAAAGGACCTGATTCCAAACATTAGATTTTAGAACAAAAATGAATAATAAATTGCTCTAAATAAGTTCCAAACATTCTTTAGTTGTTCAAGTTCAGACTCTTGGGTCCCTTGTAGAAAAATATAAAGAACGTTACTGAGCAACATAATAATTAATAATAAAGATCTGGTGATATCTGGAGCTACCGTGCCCTCTGGACAAAACATTACTGATGAACTATGAGTTGTGTCGCCTGGACCAGTTCGACAGTCAACCGAGCATCTCCTCTGGGACTCATACGACCACTTCACTCTGCTGTGTCCCACTAACATCTCACTCGACATCTTTCAACTCTGTGACCCGTCTGCACCCCGACCCAGCTTCCACCAGACCAAACCAGCCACGAGGTGTAATCTGATTACTGGCTGATCCTCAGTAGACGCCGCTGATGTGTCGTCAAGGCAGTGCCTCCAAATTAACAAGCTGTCGAACTAACAGCGGAACATTTTCCTGCAAACCGGGTGAATAATTAACTGGCTTGTTTATTGGAATACTGTGTGGAAAGCTCTTTTTTTTATTTCCTCAGCAAACAGGCAGGAAGTGGAGCCACAGCTATCGGTTAGATTCATCAGGTCCTCCTCCTGTTGCTTTAATAACTGCTCTGTCCTCATACCTGACTGTACATCACCTCTCACTACGTTCACATTTGGAAACATTTTCATTGAGCTTCATCATTGATAAATAATTAGATCCTAAATTGTTGATCTCTGCTAAGATCCTCGAGCTTTGCTGGTTGAGCTGGTTTGATATTTATTTATGAACAATATTCTATTTAAACACGTAGCTCTGCATCAGTCGGTGTATACGGCATTCTTTGGATAGAGGATGGTGGGATGGAGCTTTAGCCGCTAATGAAACCAGACTAGTTAGCATCAGTTGTCTAGAAATTCTGTGTACACACTAATAACTTAACTTCCTGTTTCTTTATTAAACGGTGTGCCCCAGGGATCAGCTCTTGGACCTCGGCTTTTCTCTATTCAGAGGAACTCTTGTCCACTTTGATGACACTGTAAACATCTTTGTGTGACTTGAAGCTGAATAAAATCTAAACTAAAGACCTGTTGGCGCGTTTCCTCTCATGAAGGTTTTATTGTACGTTTGTATTTGGATCAGCCAGTTCAGCAGCTTGTAGTAAAACTGGAGTTTTTTATTTGGGGAAACAAGGCCCGTTTCTGTTGCTCGGCTAAAGCGAGGCCTGTTCCAGCTTCTTTCCTGCCTTTGCTTGGACTGGACTGTACATACGTTCTCAGCACCGACATTCCTTGGATGCTGTATGTCATGGAGCCCTGAGATTCATTACGGAGCATTGTTCCCTGTGCACCCAGTAAGCTGCTCCCTCTGAGCCTCCTGCTGGATTACATTTAGGTAGAATAACATTTTGGGGGTTGCAAAAATGTAAGTACAAATTAAAACTGCACATGCATAATTAGTTTCAGTCTCTGCTGAATGAGGTGAAGGAACTTTCACATCATCTTCTTATATTCATGCATATTTAAGAAGCTCCTGGATCACTTATTTAGATTCAGTTCATTTATTATATCCGAGGAGCTTTAATGGCAGCGAGGCTTCCTGGTTAAATCACTGGATGGGAGCCGTGTCTGTGTATATACTGCGCGCAGCCTCGCACTAATGCAGTAAACCGTCCAGATACGCGGTGCCGCGGCTGCGTAAAGTCCAGTGTTTATCCTGCTGGATGGAAACGCGCGGCTGGACCAGTGCTTCTCTATTAGCCAGCAGCCGATGTAACTACTTAACTATTCTCAGATGGCATTCCTCGGAGCTTTCTGGGATATAACGCGGATCTGTGGGCTCCGTTACAGTCAGCACAGAGCCGCAGGTCACCTCCTGTACAGGGTCCTGCTCATGCGTCCCCAAAACGGCTCCAAACGGCTCCAAACGGCCCGCGTGTTCCGGAGCGAGGGAAGCGTTGTACGGAGAAATAACACACACACACACACACACACACACACACACACACACACACACGCCACCGTGGTGATGGATCGCGTGTTTACGTCTGATTCCTGCTTTTTTCTGAGAATGATTTGCTCTCAGCGCGCGCGCGCCACCGTTCCTCACGCCTTACCTGCTCGGACACGCGCGCTTGTGCCCGTGCACGTACGTATGTAGGTTATTTTCAGAGTTTCATTTGTAAATGGGGTTTTCTATTATCGGCTCCCATTCATCATCTTTACAATCATCAGCAGGTATAACCCCCTCTGCTCTCCTGGACACACACACACACACACACACACACACACACACACACACACACACACACACACACACACACACACACACACCAGAGGTCAGCCACTTAACCCGCTTTAATCACAGGCGCCATTAACATCATCGCGGCATTATGTGGAAATCAACACCGAGACATAAACTTGGTGTCACTTTCATATTTCAGGCCAGAGCGCAGTAATCAGGGCGCGGCCTCCCTGATCAATTAAAGCTGCAATTAAAACACTCCATCATTACTCTCAGAACCTTTCAAAACTTTCGATTGCTATATATTTAAATTTACTCTATAAACCCATATTTTTGTTCTGAAATTCGATTTGAAAACGTCCTTTTAGCATTATGTCGCAGTTTTGGAGATTTTACGCGGCGGCTCTCTGCTGCATGTCCGACAATGGAAATAGTCAAAATAATAATAAAAATAAAAAAAAACGTTGCTGCCCTTTGCTGGTTCAATTCAGGTTGTAAAACTCGGTTGTTTTTGTCTCCTGTCTCTTGGCATTTAAAGATATTTTAGAAGCCTTTAAATCACTCACTCAGAGGTCGGGGTCCTCTTTTATGAATTGTACTAAATTATTAAAGCGCGGCTTTTCAGGAATGTCGTCCAAGAGGTGGCTGGATTCATGTGGTTCAGGATAATTTCATGAGCAAACGATGTCAGTGACGCCGACTGTAGGCGCCTTAAATCTATTTTTACTACGATTATTATTATTATTATTATTATTGAAAGAATAAGAGAATAAAAGAATCCAGGCTTTGAAATTTATTATATACGATTACATTCTACATTCCACCTCGGTGCTCTCGCTATAAATATATATATATATAAATATATTTTGGATTATATTTATCTAGAATAACATTTTGTTGTTGCAACTTCCTCATTTATGTAAGTACAAATTAAATATACAAGTGTGTGTGTGTGTGTGTGTGTGTGTACATTCACATTTTGAATGATGAATATTTGTCTTTTTAAAATACCCTGTGCAATATTGTTTTTTTTAAATATACATANATATACGATTACATTCCACATTCCGCCTCGGTGCTTTCTCTATAAATATATATATATATGATTATATTTATCTAGAATAACATTTTGTTATTGCAACCTCCTCATTTATGTAAGTACAAATTAAATATATAAGTGTGTGTGTGTGTGTACAGGCACATTTTGAATGATGAATATTTTTATTTTTAAAACACCCTGTGCAATATTGTTTTTTATTTTATTTTTAATATACATATGCTAGAACATGTACAAAGGTATTTTTCTACTTATATAATATCTGTGAAATCTATAAATATATAATAATCTGTGTAAACATTAATAGTTGTGTCAATATTTTCATTCATTAAAAATCAGTGTAGCACCACCGGCATGTGTAATAATGTTATTCCTATTAGTGATGTGTTTAAAGTGGTTTTTCTGTTTATTTTTGTGTTATTATTGTTTTTTTAATCTTTGCTGCTGAAACACTGCAAACTATGGGATTAATAGAGACTTGTTTTATCCTGTCCTAAATATAATAATATAATATATAATGTGCACAGTATTTGAGGGCATTTTATGTGTAGAACTATCATAGCAGCGCTTTCAGGCCGTTTTTTTAATTTCACATTTGCGCTCAACAAACGACGAAGAGACAGAACAGACATTTACTGATTCTACAGCAGCTGCAGCGAAATATATAAAAATAATAGTTTGCATTTAATTCCCTTCATCTATTCATCAGTGTCTTTGTGCTCAGACTTGGACCGGCCGGTTCCGGATCGGTGTGACGGACGAAGGCCGCTTCATGAGCGGCTCTGAGGGAACCGGGTCACCGGGAGCACAGACAGTTAACCTGCTCAGTAGATTTAGACTTTTGCTAGACTGCTGATAGAATTAATATTATTAATATTATTATTATTATTTTCATTTTAAAGCGCTTCTATGAGCGTGAAGCGGCTCTCAGGTGTTTAACGGGACACCTGAGGGACCCGCTGACTGCTCCTCCTGGGTCACCACCAAACCCAGAACCGTCCATTCACACAAATACTTGTTTGTTTTTAAAGTGAGACCAGCGCAGTTCGGCTGAACGCAGTCCGGAGCTGTTCTGCTCCCTGCGCTCAGAACTAAAGGAAATAAAGGTGGATCGACCTGAACTCAGTAAATCCAGACCGTCACCCCGCTGACCGGACCCAGGACCGGCCGCCGGCCCGCTGCGCTCCGACCACCAGCACGGTCCCGCCTCGGTGCGCTCTCCGGTGCAGGGCGCGCTCCCGAGCCGCGTTTAAAACCTTAATCGGAGCTATTTAGTTATTAAGCCACTTTTAGCTGTTATTCATCACGCACACTCTGCGTCGCCCCCTCCTCCGTCTACACACGGAGCCGGACTGGATGGATCGGAGGCTTAATAGCGCGTCCGAGTCATTAGAGGACATTAGCGCAGCGGGCTGCTGCTGCTGCTGCTGGAACATGGGACAGACAGCGAACCGCAGGTGGATCCACTCTGACAGCACCGGCTGACCCCGAATAGTTCTGCTCTAAATACACCCATGTTCACATAAATAGAGGATCTGTGCAGGAACAAACGCAGGATGGTTCCTCAGCAAGGTGCACTGCGCGGCTTCAGCAGTCGGCCTGACGGAACAGTTACAGCTCTGGAAAACCTTTGCTGTTTTCATGGCCTCTGAATGAAATAAACTGGTCCACGTGAAACAAACATATGAGCATAAACGCAGCTGTATTTTAAAGCTGTGTGTCCTCTGTGTGTGTGTGTGTTGTGCGGTAATAATCAGAGATGCGCCGTGCGGCACCGGCTGGACACCTACCTCCCTCCTGTCCGGGGTGTCGGGCTGCAGCCGGAGCAGAGCTGGACGGGACCGGAGCAGAGCAGCGTGCAGCAGCAGGACTGACACACCGCTGACACACACTGGAGCACAAAACGCAGGCACCAAGGACGACTTTGTGTGCAGATAAATCAGGAGTGAGGAACGCAAACAGGCTGGAGAGTGTAAAAAAAAAAAACTCCAATCAGGCTGGATTTAAATTCTAGACATTTTCCAATTCTGCACACATAAAACATTTGACATGAGGACATGGGGGCTGCACGTTTTCTTTAGCAGCACATGAGTAACTGTATTTGTGAAATTAACCACCGATGGATGCTCCTACAGCTTCATATGTAGAGTTTCCTACTTTCACTGAAAGAGAATGAGCAGAATTTATACCAAACGAAACCCACACGAATTTAAAAAAAATTGCAAATTGGTTGAACTGTATTTATATATATTTATATTTATATAAATTCCCACATTGGTTGCATTGTTCTGGTGGCCCTTACTACTGACATTAATCCATGATTGTATGTATTTGTCTTTGGTCAAACTATTTTAATCTGTTTAATTCAACTTGTTCTGATTCTGTTTACTACAGAATTAGTTAGTTTAGTTTTTTACTTTTTCAGACAGAAAAGGAGCAAAACACTGCATTATTGTGTACAAATATAAATGCAGTATATATAAAACATGGACATTCAAATAAAAATAATAATAATAAAGATGTTTACTAAAAAAAGAATTGCTCATCTTGGCCTTTAGAACATTTTTAGGAGATTTCAGGGAGATGTGTTTACCTCGGCTCTGTTTTACATGCAAAGTCTTCACATTATTCATCATATATTCATACATATATATATAATACTACAGATTGTGCAGCTGCACCTCATCTGCTGCTTTTCTTTCCCTCTTGTTGGGAACAGCAGTGAACACCAGTATTGTCATTTATAGCTGGAAATATGGATCTCACATATTGGATTTTATTTTCTGGTGAGTGTTGGTACGGGAGGATTTAAGCCTGTGAGCGTTGCTGTTATCTGCTCCGGTCTGTACGCTCCGTGTGTGCTGACTGCTTCCCTCGCTTTTCCTCTGCTTCCATGTGTGGCTGTATCAGCATTCGTGTGTGTGTGTGTGTGTGTGTGTGTGTAAATGTGATCAGGAATTCATTAGTTGAGAGGAAGCTCGATGCCGCAGTCTGTTTTCTGTCAGTCTGTCGCACGCTGATTTTTTTTTTTCCCAAGGCCGAGAGGATATCCCTTACACACACACACACACACA
>NW_007579442.1:62155-64674 GCF_000690725.1 Stegastes partitus
GGCTGCGTGTCTGCCGGTGTTGGGGATATTCTCCAAACCAATGAAATCATGAATGCTGGAAATAAATCCAATCCATTCCCTCTGCAAAGCTCTGACTGAGAACAGGTTTACTTCTCAGCATGTAGATGATCCCGAGCACACTGCTGATGAAATCACATCGGAGGAAAAAACAGCTGATAGAACAGCGACAGTGATAAACTGGCCTCCACAGAGTCAAGAGAGAGCTCACACCAAATACTGACGTCAGCCGGTAGAAGTTATTTGGGTCACATTTGTTTTTGTGCTTTTAATTATTTGGCCTTATTTCCTGCATTTTCTTGTTGTGTCCTGATAAAGATGCTGAGCTGAGAAATGCACATGTACGCTCATTATAACCAGAGTCCTGTAGCTATCAGAGAACTGAAATGGAATGGAGAATGAACACACCATTATGTTTTCTTATTATTAGTCAAGCAGTAGCTGCAAAAGGAAACTACAGCACCAGGTGTTCTGAACAATACTGGAAGCAAGAGTCAGTCAGACACAAGGGGGACACGATCGTAAACCTCACATCACAAATACATAATTAATAATCAGCGCAAATCTGTGTGTGACAGACGAACAGCTGGAAGCAACAAACTAAACCTCAGCTCCAGTTAATGTTCAGTGCTGAGTGTCATGAACCTGACCTGTTACAGACTCGGCTTTCATCGCAGTTGAGTTGTATTTTTATAGATGTTAAAGGATGTGAAACTACGGAGAAAACAAATGAGAAAAAACTCACAATGAGGCAGCTTTTCGGCGTCCTTTGAGCTCTCTGTGACGTTTCTGGACCAGTCTGGTGCCGACTGTTGAGACAGACGGAGACTAAAAAAGGTGCGTCTCAAGCCAGAAGGCTGAGAGCTGGCAGCCCTGGCATGGTACGGTATTGTTGTCTAGCCTATTTAAAAAATGTCTTCTGAAAGGGTAATGTTTATTCCATTCTATTTTTATGAAATGTATTAGTAATCTGATTACGTCTCGTTAACAGAAAACAGTAAGTTTAACTCAGGCAGTCATTTTATTATTTGGTGTTTTTCTGTATTTCTATTTTGCTTTTGAAAAGCACTTTGTGACTTTTGTCAGTGAAAAGTGCTTTATGAATAAATCTCTCCTACTTAATCATTTTATCGTATCCTATTTGCATAATGCCATTATTCTATTTCCCAGCCTGGCCAGGCTGTGGGCCACATAAACACAGAAATAGACAAAACACTGGAAAACTAAGAAAACACCTTCAATGTGAGCATNTTTCCTTAAAATCACGTGTTGCTGCTGGTCACAGAGCAAAAATGTTAAATACGAATCTCAAATACTACGACATGCTTCACCCAGCAGTGCACCTCTGTACTTCCTCTGTGTTATTTATTATATACTACGAGCATGAAGCGTGGTTAAATATTAAAGCACTGTGTCGCTGCAGCTATCTCAGACATCAACCTCATGATCAGGTTTTTCTTTCTGTGAAGGCCTTGTGTGTTAGCGTTTCACTGTATTTCAGAAGGCGGCTGTGTGAGAATGCTGGGATTACACGGTGGGATATTGGAGGACACTGAGGCTTGGCGAGGGCAGATTTCAGGAGAGGGGAGGATGGGATGCAGGCACACGGATGGCTGCTGCTGCACCGTCTGCTCCGACCAGCAGGGGACACAATGCACTCCCTTTAGAGTTGCCTTGATGATGTGAGCTAAATGAGAATCCTGCTCAGTGCACTTACTGCTCCTCCACTAGCAATGGGACAGCTCTGCCATGAGGTCGACCCTCACGTCCAAAATATAGAACTAATAAAACACAGAACTCTGAGGTCACTGGTGGGCCTGTTCTTTAACCAAATTATATAATGAACACACGTGCATTTCTCAGTTTTTGCATCAAGATACAGGAAACACGTACACAGTAGTGGCGAGTACTCAGCGTGACCTCCGTTTGCACTCAACACGTCTTGAAGTCTCGTGGGCAGAGAACATGAGATTTACTGCACGAATCTTTCTCTGCATTAGATTTCATTGCAGTCGTGTCAAAGTCATACGACTGGTTGTATGATTCCTTACTCCACCTACTCCATGCTGTCTGGTGTTGGATCATGGATCACACCGGGTCACAGTCACAGCATTCTGCTCACTATGCTGAAAAATCATCATTTTACGTCAGCGAATCCACTCTCAAAGACAAACCAGCAAACAAGCTGGATGCTCATGATGCTGCTATAAGCAAATTTCAAGCATCGGAGAGAAAACTGATCAGAGGTTCCTGCATCAGCATCTGGCAGCTTGATCTGGATGCCAGTTTGATCCATCCAGAGGAGTCTGATGAGGAATGGTCTCTGTAGAAGGGCAGCAGCCAAGAAACCACCTTTTCCAAAGGGAGACAGAGATACGCCAAATCTCAAAGACTGGACTGAATAAATGGAAAAGAGTCCAATGAAGTGATGAATCAGAGTTTGAAATATTCTGGTCCAGTTGTCAACAAGAGAGAACTACAAGAGCAGGTTGTGATTGAAA
>NW_007579442.1:67834-78251 GCF_000690725.1 Stegastes partitus
TATCAGAGTCACAATGTTCACATGTTGTCTGTGATCTGGGAGAGGTTCAGAGCTGCAGCTGGATCATTACAGAGATCATTATCCTGAAAGGACTTTTTTTTTTTTTTTAGGAGAACCTGAACCTCTTTCCTCTGTGCTGTGTGCCATCTTCATTTCCTCTGAACCAGTAACATATAAAGTGATATTTACACATCTGAACAAATCAAGTGTTCCTTTTATTATGACACAAGAATTATTCAGATACACCTTATAGTTGCAGAGATAAACTGGATGTCATTTTCGAGCGGAGGCCTGAAAAATAGCTCAGGGCTGAACGGGTTAATAAAGGTGTGTCAGACAGAAGCAGTAGAAAAAACATAAAAGCTTTACAGCAGTGAAACCACTGCTTATCTCCACAACACAGTTCACAAGACAGTCTCCCAACCATAGCAGAGGTTTTTGCAGTTTCTATAAACCTCTGGCTCTCAGCACTTCTGAGATATTAAGAAAAAATTGAACTTTTGAGGGAAAAGTAAATGGTCCCTTATATAGTGCTTTTCTACCTTAGTGGTAGTCAAAGCGCTTTACAATGTTTTCTCATTCACACACCAGTGGTGACAGAGCTGCCATGCAAGGTGCTGCCTGCCATTGGGAGCAACTTCGGGGATCAGTGTCTTGCCCAAGGACACTTCAACTGTGGAGGGGATCGAACCACCAACTGTGCAATTAGAGGACAATCCGCTCTACCACCTGAGTCACAGCCGCAGCAGAGAGGTTTAGTAATATGTCATACACACAACCCACAGCGGTACTGTAAGGAGTTATATCCTGCCCCAATGAGCCAAAGGTAATCCGACTTCTTTATGTCCACACTAAATCACTAGAACCTGGAATCATTTTATCGAAGTCTGATCAAACAGGGGTTTTATGTCCGGGCCTCTGACTTGAAAATATTTCAGAAGGTCTGTGTTAATGAAACCGCTTACTGCTCAACTTAAGTTTAAATACATCTTAAAGAAACAGAGAAAGATGTAAAAGTCCCAGGATTATGTTTCTGTTTGAAGTCGCCTCACGCGTAGATTGTATGTAGAAGCAAAAACACATGACCGAGGCCACCAGAGTGGTTTTATAACCTGACACACACACACACACACACACACACACACACACACACAGAGTTAGTAGCTGGCTTTATGGGCTACGTACCTGAACTGGTCACACAATAAATCTTGTACTACAAAAGGTATTTCATTTTCAGCTGGTGACACTATAAATGCAGCATAATTTCAGACTCGGGACAGAAAATTCCACCAGATCTGTTCTTTTGGAAGTGATGTTTACAACCAGAACAACCTCAGCGAACAAATATGTGTCTTCTCATTAGATCCATTAGTGTGCACCCTCTCTCTCACTCTATCAGTGAACTTGACATATCGAGGATGTAAGTAAAGTAAAATGTCAGCACAAAAACCATTTGAAGTTCAAAGAGTTACTAGATTGAATCGGCCTAAATCCTGGACAAACCTGGCAACCACTTGCAGAATAACTGATAATTAAATAAAGCTCAATTTTTTGTAAGGACTAAAACAATTTGGCAGATGAGGAAACATCTCATTGTGCATACTCTGCTGTGGTCTGAGCGCAAACAGATGAGCCGCAGCATTTTGGGATAGAAACTAAAAATTAGTCAAGTCAAGTCACGGCAGCTTCATTGTCAGTTCTGCCACATGTACAACATACACAGAACTGAAATTGCCAGACTCTGAGGCCCCACGGTGCAAAACGAACATAAGAAAAATACATAAAAATAGAAAAAAAAGAGCTATGAGCAGGATACAGACAATAAAGTGATTAAGTTTGCTCATCAGCACATGAGCGATGATTTCACCCTGATCAGTTCTTCAGCAGTTTAAAGTGTGCAAAATACAAGTATAAAAAAAGACAAATAAGAACATATAAAAATATATTTACAGAAGGAGCCAGTAGGACGTATATACAGTCAGGAATGAGCACGACAACAGCCACACGGTAGAATAAATATACTGCACTGTTGAGGTAAGAACACTGTGGACATATGATGTGATGTGATATGATATGATGTGTATGTTCATGTTGTCGGATATGTTTGCAGACTAATAACACTGATAAACTTCAGTTATTTTAGCAGGAGCTGCTTGTGCCACCAGAGAGCTAAAGTGCAGTTTGACCTGAAACCACCACTATGAAGCAAGTTCAACACACCCAGGATAGATTTTTCATTCACTAACCTAACAACCGAACAGTCGCACTACGCAGGTTGGTTATCAACTCAAGTCAACCAAGGGTTTCTGAATGTAGCACCAGATGACCATCTGTAATTATAGACACATCTAGAGCCTCATATTTATCACAAGAACAACAAACTTACATTCAAAAACAATATAAGGAATTTAAAAACATCACACAGGCTAAAAGCAGCACAGATACTGGATCCAAAGTCAGGACGGAAAGCTGGTTAAATAACGGCCGTGTGAATGTGAGCAGGCTCGTCAATAGCACCGCCCCAGCATACAGGGATGAGCACATTAATAGCATATAAAACAGTTTTAGCCTCATCTGTCCAGCTGTGGTCCTGGTGGTACTTGACAGTCCTCGGAGAAAGTAAAGAACCAGGATAAACACACCGTTCAAACTCTGAAGTAGACTCACTGCAAAACTCACAGGGTTAACAGCTCCCGGCCTTTATTGCTTTAAACAGTCCTGGTTTTAGACTGTATTTAGATTATACTGCTAGAAAAAGGCACAGAGAGAAATGTAGTGGATTAGAAATTGCTTGCAGTCAAAAGACAAACTTGACATTAATGTTTTGTTTTAATAAATGCAGAACTAAAATGGTGCAACATGGCTCAAATGATCCAC
This sequence comes from Stegastes partitus, assembly GCF_000690725.1. Lineage (NCBI taxonomy): Eukaryota > Metazoa > Chordata > Actinopteri > Pomacentridae > Stegastes > Stegastes partitus. Next base: position 70,712 of record NW_007579442.1, read on the forward strand.
ATAAGAATATCAGCTGTAAATTCAAACTCCATATACTCAGATACTGGTCACATCTTAATACCACCATGGGGTCATGGATCTGATTGGTCAGGTGGTCACACTAAATGTTATGCAAATGAAAATAGTTCATTCTCAGAAAACTGTGAACATGAGTTGAGAACATCAGTTAAAGGAATTTCAAGAGTGTTGCAGTCAAAGCAAACATAAGCCAGGACAGCTAAACCACTGAAAATCATCCTGTGGAGACCATGATGCCCATCACACATTTCCTGACAGTGAGCCAGGTGTCATGACATTTTATATTGGCTCAAACTGTCAGACAGCAAAAATCCACACAGAAAACAACAACAACAACCTACAACAGTGAGAACCTAGTCGGCAGTTTGGTTGTACAAACATGTACGTATGGTTTTCCCCAGAAATGCTTCAATGGTGCCAAATATGATAAAGTGGCTCCATGCTTAATCATTTAGGCTACGCATGGCATTTCCTACTTTCAATAAAATTAGTAAATGTGATCTCCCACACTTTCATTCTGCAGCGATGACTTATTCCTCATTGATTCTTGGTACAGACAGTCACCGGCTGCAGAGTGTTCCTCTCTTTCTACTTCTACGCTCTCTTTGTCTTCTTAAATAATCTGATTAGGACCTTTGATGGCTGCTACGCCGTGCAACTGCTTCTATTTTTATAAAAGAAGCTATTATCCGTGCTAATGCTCATTTGTTTTTTATGGTTTTTATTTGGTTTTAGTGTAGCCACTGCCCCACCTCCATGGACCCAAGAGACAAAAACACAGGCAATCGGTCGGACTTCAAACATCTGTCAAAGTGTGTCCATCACTCCAAGGTCTGCTTTATGAGGCGCTGCACATGCGCTCATGCACAAACACATACAGAGAGAGGGGATGCATCAATTACATCCTGACCAAATTCAGTTAACCTTTTGTTTCTTGGGCCAGAGACACAGGGCCAGGGCCAGGGGCTAACCAGGACACAACAAACACACACATGCATGCTAACAAAAAACCGTGCACACACACAGGCCTGTGGTGCACGTTAACTGAATTAACGACGGTCCAGAACCTGGTCTGGACAGTGTCACTGAGGCATCTGGTCAGCACTGCATCTCTCTGCTGATGCGTCTCCACGTCTCTCTTATTCGTCTCTTGTTTACCCAGGGCTACATTCTCCAGATAAAAAAAAACTTTATCTCGTGGTAATGAGGGCTGCATCTTTTAAACAAGCAGAAAAAGTGAAGCTGAAATTAGACCAGGGTTATGGAACTGTGTGTCTTCATGATATTTGTGTTTATTTTATTTGTATATGCATAACAGCACAGCACCAGAACAGAACTTTGCAGAGCTGATTTCTGATTTCTGTGGGTAAACTGATGGACTAGTTGGTGAATATGAGACCAAAACACACATTTTTTTTAATCTTCCTTAGTCCAATGTAAACTACACATCTTTACCAAGTAGGGCCACGTGTTTACTGCTGCAGGTACACTGAGACCTGAATGGTTCAGTTTGTGGGTGAATGTCAGTGTAGCCAACAAAAGAGGAGTTCAATCAGTGAAAACAAGCACACATTTACAACACAAATGTTTTCTTTATTCCTTTATTTGGGATGTTATCAACATGAGTGTCCATGTATAGAGAGATAGGAAGTTTGTATTCTTGTCCTGCATGCATTTGTTGGAGCACAGATATGTGCACATGAAGTGAAGTGAAGCAACTCATTTTTGTACGTGTGCCCAGTCTCACACTGGGAGCATCTAATTCACTACTTATGTTGCAGAAGGTTTACAGAAAGTTTGAGGTTTAAAAACACAAACTGGACTTTTAAAGCAATATTCACCAGCGGTTGCATCACAAGGAGTCCTTTCATTCATGACCAAATAAAGTACACACTCTGTATACACACATAGAAATAGACACGAGGACAAAGAGACCACATGTATGTATTCTGGATGGTTTTTACTGTGTAACCTCGTTTACAATGTCGACGCTAAACAGTCCGGCAGTGAAACAGTGAGCCACCAGCTTTTTTCTTTTCTTTTCATAAGATGTGGTTCTATTGATGCCTAGATAAATGTTTGACCATTATATAAGCATAGCGTATGACTTATGAATATGATAGAGCTAAATATGGACAGGTTATAATCTGAGGCTAATAGCTAACTGTAATATTTACACGATAACAATAAGACTTAATATGGAGGAGCAAGTGCTGGTGCCAAAGTATGAACGTAGTGAGCAAGTTTACGTTTCTTTCACTTTCTCCTTCACACACACACACACACACACACACACACACACACACACACACACACCGTGCGTGCCCACTGGCAGCTGAATGTGTCTAAGTGTGTGTTTGTCTCGCTGCCAGTTTCCTTCCATTAGAAAGGAAAGGCCACGGGCATCCAAACCTGTCATCCAGAACTTTAAAACAAGTGCCATGGTCACACAAAACCGTGACCCTGTATGACCCGTATCGAAGCAAAACACTCTAATCCTGAGATCTAAATAACCTGTATGATGCTAGAATTACAGGTGTCTGCCTCCAAGCCTGTCAACACATGCCACTTGTCTGGTGTTCGGTTCGGTACCAAGTAAAACCCGAGCAACAATACTTTCTGTGAACAAAAACATAACAAGTACATATATTTAATTTCCCAGGCGTCTTGTTGGTGTGCTGTTCTAAGAGAATCATGTGCAAACAATACAGATACACATTGCAAATCCACTGCAGGCTCTCAAAATACACCGTAGAGGAGGAAAGGAGTCGACAGATTACATGGCGGCACAATGTTTTATATAGAAAGCTGCGTTTTCCAACCTGGAATATAAAAAATGACAGTAAAACACATATTAAAAATAAATCTATGCTATAATAAACATAAACGAGTCAATCATTTGTAACTCAGGAAAGACGCAGTGGGGAAAACTGGAGTTGGCATCCCCTCACGTCTCCTCCCAAATTCTAGCTGCACTAAATTCACCCCACAGCCCAGTTCCTCCAGACTTATTCCTGTCTCTGCCTCTGGCCTCCTACTCCTCTGCCACAGTCCCATCTATGCTGCTGGTCTCCACTGGATCATCTGCTCACCAGCCTCTGAATCCCACCTCCAGACCTTCTCAACCCATCTGACTAAATCTACACTTATTTCGTTGTTCTGGAGGAAAGCTCAAGGATCAACTTCCAGATGTAGTCCTTCAATGAAATGTTTTGTGAAAGCCAGCTTTACATCTTTTTGTAAAACATCAACGTGCATTCAATAATTTCCTTGCCAGTCTTTGTTATAAAGCCAGAGGTGCATCAGTCGTATATCAGCTCACAAATTGTTAAACCCATTCTGAAAAAAAAGAAGTAAATGATCCTGGAGATCCTGGATATCACTGTGACGGACTGGTGACCTGTCCAGGTGGACCCTGGCTCAACCCTACAGAGGATAAAGTGGTGACTAGACAATAGATGGATTCTGGATATGTACATGAGCTTCCTCTCTGTTGTCCAGCTGTCAGTGTGTTATGGTGGACAGAGGAGAGCTGCTGATGTAATTGGTCATAATTGATCCCAGCCCCTGACCAGCCTCTTACACAACACTGATAATGTGTGGTAATGGATTCTTCCTAATCCTATTCAGGCTTTTGGAGCTCTGCAGGTACAGACCATTGTCCTGTGTAGGTCTGCAAATACACAAAACCCAGAGTCTGCCTCGAAGGGAGCTATTCTGCTCCCCAATTATTAATCTGTGTTATCATACAACACATTTGCATAATGGATAGCGGATAGTTAGGCCCTTAAAAAGGAATGGGTCCACTCTTCAGGCCAGCTGATCAACTAGAGCGTAGCGGCCACAACTCAGTCATCACCAACATAATGCTCAGTTACATCAGATAGTTGAGCTTCAGTTTGATGGCGTGGTCTTTGCGAGCGAATTCAGCACCAGTGAACAGCTGGAAACTTCTTCTAGAGGTTAAAGGCACACAGCCTGAAGCTGTGAGGACATTTTTGAAGCATTTCTGTTTACGCTGTTGTTGCCTTCTCCAATGGCTTTGGTGCCATGTTGTTTCAGCTGACTGATGATGATGATGTTGATTGTCCAGTAGCCTTTACTGGCGATAAAAGGTCGATTATCAATGCTCGGATTAGTTGTCTGCTGCGTATTCGGCTATTTGTTGAGAAGTCACCCATTCACTGTATGGACTGGCCCACTGGTCAATATTCAAGTCAACGTGTAAACCCAGTGTGCAGAGATGGGTGGCAAAGCCTGCTCGACGTGACTTTTGTAATAAATACAATCACGGTCTTAAAGATAGGATTGCTGATTCCCTCAGCTGTCTGTACCTGTAAGCCTTCTACTGTCTCATAAAATCTCCCTGTGGTGGACTCCATGGGAAAACCTTGAATGCTCTGTATTCTGGATGCTTTGGCCAGTGCTCTCATTCATTAGTTCAATAATAAGATGCACAATCATTTGACTGCAACCTGCATGGACACGAGAAAGTTCCCCCAAATCCTTGTATGTTTGTGCAGATAGTGTCTGCTGACCAAGCGTACCTGCCTCCCAAGGCCTGCCCCTTTTCTCAGCTTGTCCATCCCAGTCAACCACCTGAACTGTTTAATGCAGGAACACTGTTTTAGGATCATGCTTTACTTTGTCGGACCTCACAGGTGCTCACTGAGACACTACTGTGCATGTTAGTCAGGGACATGCCCTCTGCACTAAAAGAGCAGGTCTCTCAAAGGCGTTCATGATCCTCCACAAGACCAGGGGCAAAGACAAACACTCTGATGACGGAAAGGCTATACTGGTATGAGTGAAAGTTGTAAAAGCATCTGTGCATCTGTGTTCTCAAGTTCATTGACATGACTTAAATTACCGAACTTTAAAAACCAATCTGATTGCAAAGATGCTCCAAGTTACATACAAGACTTAGCACCATATGGACAATGGAGCACTTGAGAGATTGTCTAGAGAGATGTGTAGATGGCCTCAGGTGCTGTGATCGCTCACTTTCGTCCATGATGCTCCAGTGTACAAGACCAAATGGCTTTGCTCTCTTGGACAAGAGAGAAAGGCCTTTGGTCTTGTGTACTGGGCAAGAGAACAAGGGAAGAGCTATCATGCTGCCTACTTATGTGATGTTTGGGTTTGTCTTTTTGGATGAATGGGTGAATCACCTCAGGTGTGATTTGGTAGAGGCTGCAGGAATTGTCCAAACTGACCTTTCCAACTGGAAGTTGAAGGGCCGTTGTCCAGCCATCCATCCATCCATCCATCCAGCTGACTCAGGGTGAAGGCAGGTTCACCTGGACAGGTAACCAGTCTATCACAGGGCTACACTTAGAGACAGACAACCAAGCACACTCACATTCACACCTACGGACAATTTACAATCACCAATTAACCTCAGCATGTTTCTGGACTGTGGGAGGAAGCCGGAGAACCCGGAGAGAACCCACGCTGCACGGGGAGAACATGGAGACTCCACGCAGGAAGATCCCGGGTGTGACCGGCGACCTTCTAGCTGCCCTGAGGACCGTCGTGGTTTGTGAAAACAGAGTTCTATTTGCAAATAAGGGAAAATGAGGAAAAGTTAACTGTCTGACCAACTACCTCCACATCGATGTGGAGAAACAGGAAAAGCATCAGAACAACTTCCACTGGTGTCGTCTGGTTGCTTCTGTTGATGTCTGTTGACTTGGACGAGGGTTTTGCTGACTGTCCTGGGTTAGGGTTAGGGTTAGCCTAACCCAGTCCTAGTTGACTTTTGACCTGATAATATACAACATTTACAACACCTCCAGTTGGAACACAGCGCTGCACCACTCAGAGACAAGGCAGTAAGAGTTAGGTGTGGAAGGACTGTTGTGGTGAGTCTATTGTACTTGCAGGTCACTCATTTTTATGTGTTTGTGCTTAAGTGATGTGTATGAATGTTTTTCTGATGATTTGAAAACCTGTATGTAACCAAGCTGTGTGAGGCCAGTGGTTCATGGTTGTACTGTATCATTTATGACTTATTTAAGCACCTTATCCTGTAGACACACGTTATTCAATGTATGCTGAAAGGTTTTGTAATCCCTTTGTCACTACATATTTTAGGAATAAGCATTATTACCTGCTATCAAATCATTTATGATGTATTACTATCAGATTCATCAGTGTGTTTTGTGTAATGTTAGTGCCCTCTGCTGGGACCTGAAGGCTGAGCCTGAGCTCTGTCACCACCTGCCTGTCCTTTAGGGGTGGGAGGTGGGACGTGGTAGGGGAAGGAGCCTAAAGACATTTAGATTATTTATTCAAAATGCCTCAATAATTCAATTCTTGCAGCCAAAAATAAATGCTGTGTGTGAATAAAGAACTTCAATTGCAGCCAAAAATGCTTTTGCTGTGTTAGTAGCTGTAAGAACATCAGTGACTGATTCATGACAAAACTCTCTCTATGTAGGTCGCAAACCAGCAGTTAGATAAAATGCTCTTTCTTGGTTTTAGTCTTTTATGAAACTGATGAAACACCTGATGTTATTCTGCCGTTACCGTAACAACCAGCTGGAGCCTAACAGTGATGGTTTGTGCCTCACTCATCACACGATATTTAGGTACTGCCTTCATTGTTAGCTTTTGTTTCTTCCATATTTGCTTGTGTTTTGGTTTCAGCAGGATGAATTTTCAACCACTCTACAGATAAAATGTGCACTAATAACAGATGGTATTCGGTGATTTACAAGCTTTTATTCACAGTCACACACATTCATTTCAAGCTTTTATTTTTTATCGAAGCTCTTATTTTAAATCGAGTCCCCGCGCCGGCGTGTGCGAGCCTTTGTGAACGTGGAGGATAAGAAACGCTATCGGAACTCTTTCCACAATGAGGTCACTGAAACACACAAGACCCGTGTGTTTGTGTGCGGTGGAATAATTTAGCACACAGTCTGGTTCCCATGGTGTTAGCGGTGGTGCTGCAGTGCCGGAGATACGAGTGTTTGTGTGTGTGTGTGACAGAGAGGTGCCAGTGTTATCAGCAGAGCAGTAGGAAGGTTATGCTACACTAACAGGAATGTCTCTCATCAGTCCTGACACAGTCCAGCTGCCTCCCCCTCGCTCGCTCTCTCTCTCTCTCTCTCTCACACACACACACACACACACACACCAACAATAACACATACATATAAAACAGAATAAAGCTGCAATTATTGTGCCGAATGCTTCAAAACGTTTTTTTTTTCCCCTTCAGCTTGTTCAGTATCACTCACAGTCACCTCGTGGTTGAACACGACTGCGTCCTGAGTGACCACCGGAACACATCAGATGGAAAACACACAACCGGTCACAGTGTCTGACCAGGAAAAGGCAAAGAAAACACACAGAAGAGGCGTCGCTTTTAGTTGTATAGCCACTTAGTTGGACACATAAAAGCTAAAAGAGTGATTTTTTAAAACAGATTTTCTTCATGACTTGCAGAAAATACGTGTGTGTGTTCAGTCTTATTATGTTTTAAGAAAATGGACGTCGTTTTTTACACTTCCGT
>NW_007579442.1:78789-81809 GCF_000690725.1 Stegastes partitus
GTCACTGTGGCCTCACGAAGCATGTTTTTGGTCATAACTCCAGACTTTGTACGTATATATATTATACTGAAAGGTCAAGTTCAATTTAACGCCAGAACTGGAGACTGGGACCAGGTTTCTGGATCGATGACACTAATCCTGGGTTCCAACCTTGAAGCTGAAATTGAAAAACATATTTACTGGACTCATACAAATTTAACACAGTGACAACTTCCATTTAACAGAAAAATCCACTTAACATCTTTCATTAAATGAGTCTTTACTATATTTTTGTTATATAAGTTTCCACAGACATAAATGTAAACAACAACCAGACTGGCCGGTGAAGGCATACAGTTACAATCTGGATATCCTAGTTTTATTTTGTTTAGTTTTTTTAATGAGAAGGGCATGGGAGGTCAGTGTGTTGGCTTCATCTCATGATCATACTGTCAGACTATTGTCTATAACCACTGATATATGGTTCAGTGTGACTGCGTGAAAACTTCAAACCCTCTACTAGAATTGTACTTCCAATCCTGATCCATCCCTCAAAGACAAATTCACAGTTTCAATGCAGACTTTGAAAGCAGTCAGCGGATGTGCCCATATTTCTATTCACTGGTTCATGTCAGTCTGCAGTGCACACAGTCACATGTCCCCTCATATCAGAACCAGAACTAGAAATACTTTATTGATCGTTTCATGCACGTTTCCTGCCCAAGAATAAAGATAGAAATATAATAAGAGTAAAATAAAAAATGAAGAATAAAAGGTAACAGATTAATATCAAAGCACAAAACATATCAACCGAAACAGATTCACACACACAGAACCAGTTCAGGTGCAGATTGTATGAAGATATCAAACATAAAAACACATCTTAGATGTTCTTGAAATGCAGTGACTTTGTGCTTTTAACGAGACATAGCAGCTTGTTTCAGATGAGACTTCTTGTGTTTGTATTATGAGCAGTCTGAGGGAACAGTGAACTTTTTTAACCAAAGACTTCAGGTCAGTCATCATCAGACATCAATCACCCATCGGCACAGGAAGCTTCCACCTTTATGACCCATCATTAACTGATCACTGTCAAGATCAAGATCAGCAGCTTAAGCTGTAGACCTGCTTTGGTCATTGATTAAACCCCTAAAAATTTACATCTGTGTAACATATTTAGAAGCTGATTTTTTTATTTTATTTTGGATTGTTAAAAATAAAAGAGACTTTATTGGCGTTTTCCACGATGGATTGTATAAGGAGAGCAACATGTGAGACGAGTGAATTAAAGACAAAAACAATGCTATTTATTTATTTACTGGACATTTAGCTGCAGAACAGATCTTCATCATCATCATTATCATCATCTTCATCGTCATGAGAAAACCAAAGACTTGGAATTAAAACAGCAGATTTATTAATGCAAACTTTATTTACATGTCGTCACATCATGCTCGTCGCGCCTACGACTGCAGCGGCGGCCATGTTGGCTCTGCAGTCCGAGGCTGCTGTTAAATAAGTGGAGGGACGTGTTAATGGTTACGTACAGTATTTACAGCCTGACGTCGACCCACGCCGCTTCCTCTCCTCCAAAATAAAAGCTTCTCAACTGACAAACCAACACAAATTTCAGTTTTCAGGATCGACTTTAGTGGCAGGAAAAGCAGACGGTGAGTTTAGTTAAATGATTTATTTCACATGAAAATAAAATCTTCTTGCCTCAACATGGCTTCAGCGCATCCCCTCCACCACAGCTTAGTTTATCATGTAGATCTATAAAGTCCATTTGTCTATGCAGCCCTCCAGGTTGCCTACAGCTCTGCTCTAGCACTGTGAAACTACTCCGCGCTGCACAATGTAAAACAGAAGAAACTCAGTCATAAATGTTCAAGAATAATGTGAAGCTCAGACAGTAAATATGCAGCTTAAACACTGATGTCCCTGAACCAATAACAGTCGTACCACGCAGCGTCTTCACTGAGTGTGTTGTGCTCAGTAACCTTTAAAAATACTGGTGGCTTGGGTTTTAACATACCAGATACAGATCCTGGTCCTGGTCCAGGGACCTCCAGGAGGGTTCAGGCTTTAGGTCCAAATACACATCAGCAGGAGCAACGAATCAAAACTACTTTTACAAAATCTTTTTTTAACAAGATTCAGAAACTCATGACGTATTTAAATCTTTTCTTTTACCGACCCATATCTTGTGGGAGGGCTTGTTAAGTGTGTGCATGTGTGTGCCCGGCACTCTTACCTGTTTTAGATCCACGAAGATGATGGCATCCATCAAACCAAACACAGGAAACTGATTTGGCTTAACAGCGTAATCACTGGCGCCAGACATGGCACCGAGGGCGTGTGTGTGTGTGTGTGTGTGTGTCTGAGTGTGTGTGTGTGCGACCTGCTGTTGGCACACACAAACACAAGAGCGACAAAAATTAGTTTTAGACGAGCATTTATTGTTGCCACGATGTAAATGACAGAGTTATTTCCGGAGCAGTCGTTGAAATGTGAGCCGAGCAGATCGGCTCGACCAGGCAGCAACCGAAGAAAAGTTTAATAGAAGTATATGAGTTCAAGTCTGAAATATTCTAGTAATAAAAATATCCTTGAATGCATTTCTGAGGAGTTCCCTGAAATAGCACTCATCAGTGGAAACACTTTACACATTTTCCACAATAATTTTAATTTAAACAGATTTTTAAAAGCCATAAATCATTTCTGTTGCTATTCCCTAATGAAGCTGCTCTCATGTGCCCTTGTTTTCATGACTTAGTGCAATAAAGTCAGACTTTAAACAGACTTTTCTCTGAAATAACCCGTTAAATGAAATGTATAAGAAAAAAAAAACCCACTTGCATCTAACATAAAGTTTCTGTGGTCCGTGTTTTAAAGTGCCATTAACATGTCGCTCCTAGCAACCATCTCGTTAGGGCGGGTCATGTGACCTGTTGTCATCCATTATCTAATAACGGGCAAGATAACAACCTTGTTTAGACTACAGAGACAAAGAGACAGAAGGAGAGAGGGGAATGGAGTGT
>NW_007579442.1:81854-84765 GCF_000690725.1 Stegastes partitus
TGTGTGTGTCTGTGTGTGTGTGTCCCTTTGATAATTTTCTGTGGCTCCAGTCTGACACCTTTAAATGGTTGTCATCAGAAACCATATGTTACACACACACACACACACACACACACACACACACACACACACACAGAGCAGTGTTTAGCTGTAATAGGCCTCTCAGCAGTAATCTGTCTACAGCTAAATCCTCTTCACTTTAAATAGCCGAGGACCCCAAACACCCAGGACTTACCTGTGTTTTAATCTTTTTGTTTTTCCCACTCGATGCACAAAAACTACAGAAATGTGCAGGTTGACCAAAGCTCAGATCATCACATCGGCCACGTTCTCTTTATATTTATGAACATTTGAATTTAAATGATTTAGTTGATGCCTTGTTTCGTTAAATGATGCAGTCAGCTCAGGTTTAGTTTCTCGCTGTGTTGCTCTTTTGCAGATCTGCCGGGTTACAGCTCGAGAGACTAAAATCCTACTTTCATAAATGAGTTATTTCTTATTAATATTTTTCAGAACCATTTCCACACCGGAGGGCCCTGTGCTGGGACCGGACGATGTCTGGTACTCAATCACAACCTGCTTTAATTTTAAAGAAGTTGGCACATTGAATGCAAAGAATGCCAACGACTAACATCACCAACATCTACTGTTGTGCTTCACGTCTGTTGTAGGAGCTTCATAGAGATCAGCTGGACTTCTCTTGTAGGTTCTTGAAGACGCTTCATCTTCTTCCAAGAGGCTTCTTTGGTTGTCGTCACTCCAGCTCACATGGCTGATGGTCCATAGGTCATCTGTCTCCAGGTGTGAATGGCTGGGAAACCAGGTGGTCCACCAACAGCAGCAGTAATGATGGTGGTGGAGCTGCTGGTTTACTCAGTGGACATCAGGTTCACTGGGGAAGACAGGAAGGACACCCAGCTCTGTCCTGGACTGCATGTTGAGGAGAACAGAAGTCTCAACACAGAAGTTTCCTTTATAGGGTCGGTGGTAGCTCAGGTGGTAGAGCAGGTTGTCCTCCAATTGCAAGGTTCGATCCCTGGAGAAACAGTCAAAGTGTCCTTGGGCAAGACACTGAACCTGAAGCTGCTCAATGGCAGCTCTGTCGCCACTGGTGTATGAACGTGTATCTACTCTCAGATGTTCGTGGCTTCAGATAAATCAAATTGTACATTGTAAAGTGTAAGAAGTTCACAGACCAACACCTGCGGTTTGATTCCCACAACCTTAAAGCACCAGGCTGAGAACGTTCCTTCCAACGCAGAGGTGAAGGAGAAGGAGCGTACTCACATTCAGAAAGCACTGAGGAACTGTGGCCACCCCAACTGGGCCTTCATCAAATCAAAAAGAAGATCTAGAAAGCAGCACCACTGCAAACAGCAAAGAAACAGGAGGAAGGACACTGTCACCCCATATGGAGCTGGAGTATATCTGACAAACTGGTGCACTTCAGACCCAGTAACACTCTGAGACAGAAGCTGGTTCACCCCAAGGACTAAACAGCAACACACTCAGGAGCAACGTTTCTGAAACAGGTTCAATAACCTCAATGTTTACTGACCTCATTTCAAATCTCACTCTGGTGAATTTGGACTGACTGACTGATTATATTCCAAAGTGTCTCCAAGGTTGTTCATGTTGGCCTCACAGTTGTGAAGCTGGTATTGACTGAATTTAGGCTTTTCTTCAGGTGGAAATGCAAATAAAGTTAGCCCGGAGCATTTCTTTACTTCGTTTCAACTTGACGGTCATTTCTAATTAGTTTTGGGTCTGAAGCTGATGAATGTTGAGTCACTTTCATCAGAATCATTGTCACACAGAAAAGAGAAGCGATTAGAGCTTCAGAACAGAACGCATCGATGCAGGCGTTGGTCGAACTATAGCAACAAGACAACGGCACACTGGCAGAACACAAGCCAGGTACAGCTACAGTCTACTAGAATTTACATTTTATTCATGGGAAGCGTTGTCTTTGCACCGATCACTGTGACGTCTCGCTACACTTGTGTGAGGCTGCAGCGGGTTTGCAGCTGCAGCATACTTACGCCGTGGATTCAACACAGAAGCATAAATCAAGCTTAAGTTGGAGTAGCTGCAGATCTGACTTTCCTTGCACATACCTCAAGACTTTGTGGTTTTCCCCCCTTTGGACCTCTGTCAGTAGCTGCAGACTGGGAGCACCCCACAAACCTTCCTGCTTCTTCAGAAATGCATCAACTCAGTTTTCTGGCCATATCCATTTGGTCCTTGTCAGAGTCACTCAGGTCTTCACACTGAGCCACACTCAACACACTGACAACAAGAACCACCGTCCTTAGTGTCTAACATATCCCAGACCTTGACATGAAGCGCTGTAAGGACAGACACAAAGTGTAAATGTATTGATTTGGGGTAACCTCTGCTGTCTCTGATCTCTGGTTATGACCTCTTTGTATTCGTATCTTAAGGTAAATGTGTGGGTTGGTGGGTGTGTGCATGCTTGCTTTAGGTTATAAGTTACTATCACAACCTTTAATGCTGTATCTGCAGCTGGCAGCTCTTCTACATCAAGGCAGAGCAGTGCAGGCCTACTGATGACATCCGGAGAGGCGGTGCTCAGCGGTGGTTGGCTGCAGCGCTCCCATTTCTACCAGCAGCTACAAGCAGAATGCTATTCACAGAGTTCACTGGAGTCAGACGAGAATCAGCACACAAAAGATGAAATCATAAAGCAAATATGGAAAACGGTATTTAAGCAGAGTATGTAAATGGTCTTCAAATGCCTAGAAATGACACTAAAGCTGCCTTTCCTCACAGCCGACACTCCAGCAACACATCCACACGGGTTCTTTAAGCTTTTTCAGTACAACCGAGTCTCTGTACTTTATTTAAAACTCAACCCAAATAGCGTTTAGAATTCAAATGGACCATACGG
>NW_007579442.1:84953-102727 GCF_000690725.1 Stegastes partitus
CACACACACACACACACACACACACACACACACACACACACACACACACACATGCCTCCTTTCCTAATGGTTATGTCGTGTGGTCTATTTCTGGGTTATGTCTCTGGTATAAATAGATTCACCTTTGGCCCATGACAAGGAAAATCAAAGGAGCTATTCACAATACCAACACACACTTGTGCACACTCACACACAAATAAAAGCCAGCATGGGGAACATATACTGTGTGCTATGCTTCGGTTGCACATTGTCGTTTTGGCCCATTCATTCATCTTGTTTCGTATTTCCTAAACCTGGCCTGGACACTCGTGCAGTACGTTTGAGTATTTGGTCGTGTTTTCTCTGTAGTTTTATTTTTCTTTTAAATTTCTAAATGTCAAATAGGTCGTGAGGTTTTCTTAGTTTACTTTAATTTTTGTTTTTTGCACGTGTTTTCTGAAACTGCAGAGTATTGAGCTCTTCAGGCGACAGGAGAAAATATTTCTGAATCTCAAACAAATTAAAACTAATGCAAACTAATTAATTTGTTTGCACTGGATAAATCAACCAATATGTTGCAGAGCTTGGAAATATCTGCAGACAATGCAGTGAAGAGCAGAGACAACAGAAAGAAAGGAGTGAGAGGGCGACAGAGAGTGAGCAGAAAAGAGAAGGCCAGATAAAGCAGACAGGAGGGTGCCTGTTTATTAAATGACAGCTGATCCACAGATTACATCAACCGCAGCTTCATTAGTGCAGCATCACCTGCAGCAGCCTGAGGCGTACGCTCAGCACATGCACTCACAGATGACTATCTCAGATCGCTCGTGGCTAAAGCACTTTCTCTCTAACTCTGGGTGGGTGGTGTGTTTTTCTTTTTGTTGTTTTTTTGTTTTTGTCATTGTTCCTGCTTTTGCACAATTCTTGAAAAACAGAAACATATTCAAAAGGTCTGTTTACCCACATGTCTTACATTTAGTTGTGTTCAAGTGACTCAAAATAAAAACGGGCGACACTAATGCTCATTGATCATTACCGTCATGTTCTGAGTTGAGCTTGTTTTTTGTCTCCTCTATCCTCCCTCCTCTTCTTTTTCTCCCTGATTCCCTTTCAGTGTGTGGCTCAGCACTTTGCACCTGAGGCTTGTAACACGAAGCAGGATTTCAGGTTATTGAGGTAACTTCAGGTTTAACTCTGGATGTTTAGAACTATGATGGTGGTTCTGTTCTTACCTGAACTTGTAACCTGCACTGGAGCAGGTTGTATTCCAGATAAGAGATCAGCGCATATAAAAGCCCCTCCTGCTGACCAATCACTAAAAATCATTAAGAAAATGTCATCAGCATTAGTAGATCCAGGTGCACAGAGAAGAGTGGGAAAGATATGAATCACTCAAATCTCGCTTTGTTTCTGGGATGTTTTAGTTTCACCCTCACCTGCTCTGGTTCCAGGAATATGAAGCCTTCTATCGTCAACCCCCTGAGACGGACTCCACAGTTACAACCATTCTAACCTCCTCCTGTGTGGTCGGAGAGGCCAGGTAGGAGATGGAGCAGGAGGCCCAAGAGGCACTGCAGGACCATCCACCTCCTGGGAAGGAACCGTGCACCAGGTAGGCTGTTTGTTGCAGGGTTTTCCAGGTCTCCAGGGGTCATTCCTCCAAGGTGGCCTGCCAACCTGAGTTTCGCAGAACCTTCGCACTCCTTTGTCAGTGATTTTGGTGGCCCACCATCATCTCAAACACCAAAGAGCTCATCCTGGCCTGCTCTGTCTGCAAGGCTTCACACCAAGCTCCCTCCAGCCTTCAGTGAACTCTTCCTGTTCTACACTGCCCTTGTTCCCACATCGCTGTGGACTTTACTGCCTCCCTCTGAAGGTAATACCACAATCCTCACTACTGTAAACAGGTTCTCTAAGACTCTACACTTTGTGCCCCTGACTTAGCTCCCCTCTGCTCTAGAGACCGTTAACCTTCTAGTGTGACACGTATTAAGACTTCATGGTGCTCCTCAAGACGTGGAGTCAGATTGTAGTCCTCAGTTCACGTCCCAGGTCTAGAAGGCTTTCTTACCATCCTCAGACCAGGATCTGGAATTGGCTCTCCACCGTGTAACCTCCCATCATCCAGCCTCTTGGCCCACCCACCTACCTTGGAATGAACATGCCTAGAACTTCCTCGTCAGCTCCACCACAGGCATGTCTCTATTTATGGCTTGTAATGGTTTCCAAACGCCACCCTTTCCTGCATAGGAGATTGAAGAAGCTGTGTCCTCAAGCTGCTGCCATGAACCGGCAGCTAGCAGACTGTCACTGGACCCCAGCTCTTGAACACCAACCTGGTCACGAGGTTTAGTTGTCCACTAGGTAGCTCCCTCTACACACCGACTGGCACAAAGTAGCTCCAAGATATACTGGACCTTCGGATAATAAAAAGGTGATAAAGTCTGCTGTGATGAAGCTCGAGCTCCCTCCTGCTGTGAATGTTCATCCTGTCGTCTCCACCAGTGCTCTGAGCCCTCCAGCTGAACCCTCTCCACCCATCGATGACCTTCACCGTCTAGCAGCTGCTGGATGTGAGCCGTGGTCGGAGCCAGGATACCAGTACCTGACCAGAGACTTTCACTGTCACTCCCTAGATAAGCCTGGAAGACACCAAGACACCGGCCATGTTTTGTGTTCAGGTTGTTTTCTGTTTTCCCTCCTTTCCCCTCCTCTCTCTGTTGGCTCTCCTTTGCTCTCTTTCAGTGTGTGGCTGAGGGCTGATGAGACCATCTGCAGTTCATCTCACCTCATCAAGCCTTCTATAAAACCTCGGCTCTTCCTGCTTTCCAGTGCCAGATTGTTTCACCACTTCAATGCTATCTTAGCAACTCTGCAGCCTTCACCTGTAAACCAGTTGAGTATAATTATCTCGTGCTTCTTGTTTGCTACTTATCTCATTTATTGTATCACCATGAGAAGGTTCACTCGTGTCTGCCTTGTTGTCAACTGCTGATTGAAAAATATGTTGTCGTCACATGGTGCCAGTTTTCTATGTTGGTGATTGATCATGTCCCACAATTGGGCTGAGATGGATGCATTACAAAACAGTTTACACTGACTTGTCACTCGTCATCTTCTTTTAACCAGAACTCTTAATTTAAGTCACAAAACAAATAAACCAAGGGATCAGAATAAAGAAATAAAGACAATACAACATGAAAAAGTAGACAACAAATTGCTGCACTTATGATGCTACAGAGGTATTGAACAGGGTGGGTTCTCTGCCTTCTCCTGTGATAGACTGGTTACCTGTCCAGGTGAACCTGCCTTCACCCTGAGTCGACTGGGATAGACTCCAGCCCCCCTACGGAGGATAATGTGAGGATGAGGTGTACAGATGATGGATGGATGTGCATAGAAAAGATGGTGTCCCACAAACCTTGAATGCATCCAGAAAAGTGATTTTAAATTAAAAAACTCTGTCGTCTATATCTGCTGTTGGGTCATTACAAATATGGGGCATTATAAACCTCCCAGACAACAACATATTATCTGTAACATTGCAAAGGATCTGAGCTCTGTGATGACATGAATGAACGGAGTGACGGAAACCAGATCGCAGAGTTCATGAAAACAGTTGCGTTGTTTCTTCTGATGTCTCTTTAGAATAAAAGATGTTTTTACTTTATTTTTCTTGAAATGCTCCGTGGCAGCACAACGCTGTCACGGTTTGTACTGTCGTCTCAGAGCGACTGGGATTAAACCTGCTGCTGACCTGTGAGGTTTACAGGCGATTTTAAACTGGCAGTAGGTGTGAGCATGAATGTGCCGGGTTGTTTGTCTCTTTATGTTAGTCCTGTGATAAACTGTTTTTTTCCAAATGTGAGCAGGAATAGGCTCCAGGCCCTCACAACCCTCTTCAGGATAAAGCGTGTACAGCCGAAGGATGGGTGGATGAAATGTTCTGACGTTAATCTGCAATAAATTACGAGTTTTTCCAGGACCGGGATGATGTGTGCTGCAGATGTTTGTTCCTCATACCTGCACCATAGCTCTAACATGCTGTCATGTATAAAGGACCTTTCAGCGTGAGTGAAACGTGGAAATTGCTATAGGTAGAGTTACAAGGTTTTCACCTGGAAACAGTGAAATATTGAGTGTAACTGAAATAAGAACTGACCTGCAACTAAGAAAACTAGACCGAGTACACTCGGACGTCTTTATTCCTGACTCTGTCTTTGGAAACAGCTGTCTTTCTGATGTTTCAGCAAACAATAAAACTGCTTTCCTCTCCCCAAAACATGCCTCTCACTCCACATGTGTGCGTGTGTTTGTGTATGCAATAAATCACCACCTGGATTTAGTATCCATAGTTGTCAGACTCTCTTATGACAAGGACTTCCTGCTACTAAAACAACTGATACTCTCCCCTATCTGTCTGCACACACACACACCTACACACACACACTTAAGCCATAAAGAAACACACATTTAGATGAAAGCAGTGTAATGCTGGCTCGTGTTTTTATCTCTGCGCCTCGGTAGGAGGGAGAGAGCCAGCTAGCATGGCACACACACAAGCTCTCCCGGTGCAGTTGACGAGTTGTGTGGCAGATATATGGGCTGGAATGTGGCCATAAAAAATAGTGCGAAATCACCCTGAGCTTTTCCACGCACAGAAACAAGCTCGGGGTTAAGGTGGGTGGGGGCAGAAAAATAGGAAATAGGCTGCACGGGGTGATCAGAAATGGCTGGAGAGGTGGTACTGTGGGGCTGTTAGGGTGGTCTGGGGGTATCTGCTGAAATCCAACAGCTCTGTGAGATCGAAGCTCCACAGAGACTCGTTTCTTTGTCATCGGCACATCTGCAGTTGGGATATTACGGAAATAAAGTCATTGTTGTACAACGACTTGTTCAAATTTTAAAGCAGATTTCAGTGCAGTGCTTCACCTCAATGTTTCCACGTTGGTTTGTCTCCTCAGTTTGGTAAATATGAGCATTTTTCACTAGCAAGTGAATGTAAAGCCTTCCTTATGCTACTATCAGCCAGAATTGAAGTGAAATGTTTTCAAGAGCCAAAAAAAAAGTCCAGCTGCCCTGTACTGGTTCACCTAAAAGGACCACAATCTGGATGACTGAGCCTCTACACAGACAGAGATTACACTACCATCATGGCTAAGGTGCAAACATGAGTTTTTACATGAGTTCACTGAAGAAACATTTAGAAAATCTGCTTTAAGTTACAAACAGAACACACTGCTTGTGTTGGAAACAGCTCACATCATACCAAGCGCCGATGGACGGGTCCTCGCCGTACAATTGTCGGCCTTCGTGCACATCAGGGTGCTCTGGACGGGACTCTGATCCGGCGTGTTGAGTTTGGGGCAGATCGGAGCATGTGGGGCCCAGTTAAAAGCCACTTCCTGTTTAATGGTGAGCCACGGCGGCGTGGGTGTTGGGTCGTGGTGGCAACACGCTCTGGCTGGGACTCAGAGCATGTGTGTAAAGTTTCAGCCAGATCAGGCAAGTTAGACAGCACGTACCGCTTTATGACAGCGTCTTTTTTCAAAATGGCGGACTTCCTGTTGGGTTTAGGGCTTGGTGCTGATTGACTTCTTTGTGCGTCCCGACCTGCTCCATATGCCCGCTGAATTTTGTAGGTCGAGGTGAAATGGTCTTCTGATGAGACTGCGCTGAACGCCAGAAACACAGAGGAAATGTTCTGGATTGTTGGATGTTTCTGTCTCTGCCTTTGTTCAGCGCTATGAGATGACTTGTTGTTGTAAATATGCGCTATACAAATAAAATTGAATTGAACTGAAAATGCACAAAATGGCCATTTCCACTATTGCGGAGCATTTAAATAACTTTTAATCACCACGTCCTGTAGTTTGTGCTGCCACATTTCAGGTGTGTACGACATAACCCCAAGAGGAGATCGATTTTGAAAATGGCCCATAATGCTTGCCGTTATTCCAACATGGGGGATTTCCTGTTGGGTTTACGGAAAAGTGCTGATGGACTTTTTAGTTTCAACAAAGCAGATAAAGCTGCTTTTGCTTCCTACATTTCTCCATTTTGTCGTGCTTCCAGAGCACCTCGTTGTTCACCCACAGTCTAAGATGCTGTCACACTTCAGACAGTCATGGACCTTTTTTTTTTGGTCTGACCAGCATGCACAACACCAGGACCTTCCCTGAGTGGAATGCAATCATACATCTGTCCATTGTGACCGTAATCATCTTCAGGAGAATCGGATGCGACATTCCAAGGTGGAAATGACTCCTTCCTAAATGTCTGCCATGAAACATGTCAGCCATGTTCATGCAGGCGTCCTCATGCCTCCATGTTTCTGGGCCCATAAAGCATCCTACTCCAGCTGAGAGCATCTGAGACTTCAGCGAGCTGAGCAGGGTGATTTCCTAACTTCATAAAAACAAAAAATGTAGCTGCTTTTTTTCCAGGAAGGTTAATGAAACAGAAAGTCTAACCCTGAAAATCTGAATCAGTTTCAGGGTGACATTCCTAATCCACGGCACTGACTGTTTATTTTGTTCAAGATACGTCCTCAAGTGTATAAAAGCATATATGGATATATCAACAAGATGATTTCCATTAGTGGGAAAACCCCTTTTGTTTTGAATGACCACGTGGCTTTTCCTGCTGCTCGGAGACTCTGGGATTGATATCGTGATAGTTTCACCCACTTAGAAGAAAGTTCAACATAATATCCTCCAGGGCCCACTAGTGCAGCTTTGGGCTGTTGTCAGGCTTTTATTGCTTTCTAAATTATTCAAAAGCATAAAAGCTCCGCAGTAAATAAAACATTGACTGTGTTGTGTGTCCTCAGTTTGGTATTACAGAATGAATGGAACGTAGTCAAGTCACTGATCCAAACTACAGTCACTTATGTACAGTGTGTGTAGGAAGAACTTCTGCTGGTCACCAACTGTGGTTAAGAATACTTCCTGTATGTCGTCTATATCCAGTAAAGCTCAGCTCCACCTGTGTGTGTGTGTGTGTGTGTGTGTGTGTGTGTGTGTGTGTGTGTGTGCACTGCCTGGTTGCTAGGTTGATTATCCAGACAGGACATAAAAGCTGGGTGGCCTTTCTATTGGCCTGGTGTCTCCTCCACTCAAGATCAGGGGCCTCAGTCCCCCTATTCTCTTAAAAACAAGTTTATTAGCTACTCTGAAGACAACTAGGTGTGTGTGTGTGTGTGTGTGTGTGTGTGAAGGACCACACTAGTGTTTCCGTTTTTGAGTTGTAAAAATGTCATTTGATTTGAAAATCTAATGCTTTAGGTTCAGTGAATTGCACACTTTTCCCGATATTTTTTTTCTTTTATGCATTTATGGCGTCGCGCTGATCTGCAGACATGAAACACGACAGGAGCAGCTGCATGAAACATGAATAAAGATGGCCTGGCCTTCTCGCCTTCTACTCCTGTAGGGACGCCGGTCCGTCAGTCAGTCCAGCTCTTTGTTTCAGACTGAAATATCCCAACATCTGTAGTTGGTTGGTTGCCACCGCCATGCTTCATTGTGGGGATGATGATGCCAGATGATGAGCAGTGTTCTCCAGACATAATGCTTGGAATTGTTTCCAAAAGAGTCCATTATTTGTTTTTAATGCGTTTTGTGTTGTTTTGGGGCTGCAAGCTGGCGCAGTGGTTAGCATCGTTGCCTCGCAGCAAGAAGGTCGCCGGTTCATGTCCCGGTGAGGACACCTGGGATCTTCCTGCGTGGAGTCTCCATGTTCTCCCCGTGCAGCGTGGGTTCTCTCCGGGTTCTCCGGCTTCCTCCCACAGTCCAGAAACATGCTGAGGTTAATTGGTGATGGTAAATTGTCCGTAGGTGTGAATGTGAGTGTGCTTGGTTGTCTGTCTCTAAGTGTAGCCCTGTGATAGACTGGTTACCTGTCCAGGTGAACCTGCCTTCACCCTGAGTCAGCTGGGATAGACTCCAGCCCCCCATGACCCTGGTGAGGATTCAGTCCACGATGCTCCTGGAAACACTGAAAGCTTCAGAAAAGTTTGTGTTTTTACAGCTGGACAAATACAGTATGTGCAAAACTAAAGACACTTCCAACAGTCTCATATCTACTTTGTGCTAATTTTAGCACATGTTAGCATGCTAATATGATAAACTAAGATGGTTAACGTAGTCAAATGTATACACGTTAAACATCAGGATATTTGCATGCTCCCATTTAGCTATGACCACCACTGGTCTAATAATCAAGTCATTTGTGATAATTGTAGAGGATGTCTGTAGTTTTAATGAACTATTTTCACAATATTTGTAAAGTGAAATGTCCAGTGTAAATTACCGACTGTTTCCATGCTGATTGGTATTTTTGCTTTTTTTTTTTTATATATGTTTTTGAAGTTTTTTTTTTGCACTGTTGTGGAGGCTGATTTGGCAGCAATCAATAAAACTTTGAAGCATTCTGGGTGCAAATATAAGGGACTCATGTCAGAACGGAGCCTTATTCCAGCACTTCCCTGTTTCAACATCAGAAAGACGTCGGGGGAGGAAGCACTCGTCTCACTGTAAACCATGGAGCGCTGCTTTATTTATTCCTGCTGAACACATTCACCATGAAACTACATTATAAATACATGACCTCTGTCTACCAGCTGTAATCAGGCTTGCACAAGGAAGATTCGATCCGCGATGCCAAATCAGACATTACAAAGCAACAGGTCACGGAGCAGCAGTGAAAATCCCAGGGAAACAGCAGCAGTCTCTCTCACATTTATCTTCCCCTCCTCTATCATTCCACCATCAGAGAAGGGTCACTGTAGGGCACTGAGAGGATGAGTCACTCCTGCATGAACACAAAACTAAAAACAGGGGTGTGCATGTGTACCGCTTTACTGCAAGTTCTGATCTAATTAGAAATAATTTAAAATTAATTTGCATGACTTTCCATTTTACTGCCTCTTGTGAAGCACATTAGCTGTTAGCCAGCTATGCTAAACATTTAATTTTACTGTCTTAAAAAAAAAAGAAGGGGTGTAACAGCAACCCGAAGGGCTTGTACAAAAGTGAAAATGCATGAATGTCAACCTCCTTTAGTGTTTCTCATGTTATTTTTTCTCACACAGACAGTTGGGAGGAGAACGAGGACAGTAGGAGGAGAGGCGTACAGTATTAATCATATGAATGAATGTCCTCCCTCATACACACAGATCCCAGAAGAGAAGGAAGAAACATGGGAAATGGAAGCTGAGGAGAAGAGAAATAGCCTCAGTCACTGATAAAAGCAAATATCTGTGATGCAACGTGTGATTCAGATAAATTCCAGGAAAAGGCAACTTATTTTGTTAAAAATATTTGAATCCTCTGGGAGCAGAAGGCCAACGCTTCCAGTACAGTTCATGTGTTTCTGCTCCGGCAGAGAAATGCTGATTTACTGCACTGCATGTGTAGCTGTGGTACGAATGAGTGTCACCCAGCACAGAGCTGTCGCTTTAATGTACGGACAGTTGAAATCATGGAAACAACGACAGCACAAATGGAATAAAGAATAACTTTAATTATGTCAGATGTTGCCCTGTGATAGACTGGTGGCCTGTCCAGGGTGTAACCAACCTTCTCCCTGAGTCAGCTGGGATAGACTCCAGAAAGAAAGAAAGAAAGAAAGACAGAACAGAACAGAAAAGGTGATTTTCAAAATAACAGAAATGAATAGATCTGACTATAAGCATGTTACTTATTAAGGACGAGGATTTCTAATTGGTGGCGCAATTATAATTTTGTCTCGCTGTTCAAAAACAAGTATTGCAAATATGCATCCACACAGAACAATACGACCAAATTAAATGCAATCAAAATTGAAAATAAACACAATTCCATAAAAAAAGAATATACAAGCTGAAAATACTTGTGTATTTAAAAAAGTCTGCAAAATAACTTTCCTATTCGTGGCTGTTTCTGAGCTTCCATGTGCCCTCAAAAGAGCCACGCCCTTTGTCTTGACCCAACAGATCAGGGAGATATCGTGACAGTCATTGGATGTACAAACAATTGTGCCTCCAAGATCAAACACCCTCATGACTTCCTAAGTTTATATCAAATCCTAAATATCTGCCAGATTTGATTTGTGCAGGACTCACAGTCGTCCCGGTTTCCTGTGAAAGAATAACAGCCGGCTGACTGGGTAGTGCAGTGACACTGGAAAAGAGGCAAAATAAAATATAAATAATAGAAGAGTGGACACTGAATTTGCTTTATTTTGACTGAGTGTTCCTCAGAGAGCTGCTGGGCTGGAAAAAATGAGAACAAATTACTGACAGGGGTGAGACGATTTCAGGAACATCTCACAAAACGAGAAGTCAAGTTTCCAGACTGGAAAGTGGCTTTTCAACACCACGAGCACGTCTCGGGTCCTCTCCTCGTAACACCAACCAAGAGTTTCCAATCAACAGTACATCGTGTATATATTATTGTTTTAGTTCATAGCAGGTAACCACAGTGATTCACTTTATGGCAGAATCAGGAAAAGAACGATAAAGAAAGAAGAAGATTTAAAGAGAAAACTCAAGGTTTGGTGCGTGGGACATTACCTTAAAGAAAACATGCATGGTGACAGCATGATTTAGGCCACACATCCACAGAGGTGACCTCTACCTAACCCATCCACTAATACCCGCTGACACTAACTCGGCCTATTTCTCTGTCCTAATTGGCTATTCAAGCACTTTCTTGTCCAGTCAGGTTTAGGGGCGGGATGAAGGTGACACACAGACAAACTGGCAGCGCAATTACAATAATAACACCACTACTACCACTACCGCTCATTACGTATCTGAGTGTGTGTGAGTGTGTGTGTGTGTGTGTGTGTGTGTGTGAGAGAGAGAGAGAGAAGGCAGCTTTAAGCAATTACCAGGCTTTTGGGGATCTATTTTTTTCTCCTGGTGAGACCCTGACCTGAGTGGCGTCTCCACGCTGACACACATCCTGTGTTTCTGCAAGTACCTGCAGCAGCACCCATAAAACAAGAAGCTGTTTAAATGCACTGACCTGGTTGTCAGTTGTGTGTAATGATTTCTGATGCTCTATTATTGACTAAATTTAATCTCTTTACCTATTCTTACTACACCTTTTACGACACTAGCTACCTTAAAAATTCATGAATTACCATAAGTCCTGTGTGCTGCCTAACCTCATCCCTAGATTGCCAGAAAAGTCAGTAAATGCTAGTTTGAAATTAAAATACAGCGGTTAGCACACAGTACCGCCAAGTTCTGTTTGTAGCCCACCTCTTCAAAGTCTAGTGTTTTTCTACCCGTGTGCCAGCTTATTGATCTTATCTGCTTTGTTTTGTACCCACTTGAGGTAGAATTAACAACCAGGGAAGATCACATTTGAATGTAAATGACGCTGACTCATGTGAGGGAGGTGATGGGTGGAAACAGGGTAGAAATGACCTGCTGAGACTCTGCTGACTGCCCATCATCCCTCTCTTTCCATGAGGGGGTTTGGATATGAAGACATGAAGACTGATATCTGCCTCCAATACAATCAGTCAGACAAGGGGGCAGCAGAAGAGTTCATGAACAAAAGAAGGATGATTTTTTGCCTTGGACTCCATGTTGGATCCACAGTTTGGCTGAAGTTGGGTCCATCTGGACGTCACCATTGGAGGAAATGCAACGTTGGTGAAGAAGACAAGAGATGAACTGAAGACCTTCTAGCTAACCACCGATCCACCTTGCAGCCCCTGAATCTGACATGGTCTTTACATTTAACCTACGAGGACAATACCTTAATATTTTTGTATTTGTTCATGTTTTTCGAACACTTTGTGGAGAACAGAGAGAACAGTGACGAAGATGCAACAGAATCAGACTTCATAAATGTTCATCCACCCAGTGGTTCGCCACCAGCCAAACGCCTTCTGTCCCACTACAAGGCTCACAAGAACCCAACTCGACCCAGGATTCAAGCATCATAACACAGATTGGAAAATACTTTGAAGCCACTCAAGACTCATGACACTGGCTGGTCTTCTGGGCAGATCACCGAGACAGGTTTCTTCAGCTGCACAAAGTGGCCCTGAAGGTGCTGACAGCCTCTTCGGCACCAGTGGAGAGGGCTTTTAGCAGAGGGGGCATCATGATGAAACCCCATCGGCCACGTTTAGGTCACAAAATGTTGTGATCTCTCACAAAATGCAACCAAACTAAGCTCATTTCCCATCATGTAATGTTTAGGGGTGTTGTTTGTAGTGTTTAGACCCGTTCATGGCCTTGGCGGGAAGCTTTGAATAAAAGTGTTTTGCCTCAGCAGCTCCTCAGGGAAACACACTGAGGCACTCTGTTCTAGGTTTAGCTATGGCTTACTGTTGGTTTAAACCGACCAAAAAACAAACAAGATAAAAATGAACTATTGAATATTTGTTTGATTCACTCCATACTGAATGTTTGAAGTTGCAGACAAGAGTATTACAGGCAGCCTTACACTAAAAACTGCATTGAATAAAATGGTTAAGCTTTGTCTCAGTCTCGATACGCTGTGGTCTCGTCAAGTCTTTGTCTCGGTTTAGGTGGTCTCGACTGCAACACTTCTGGACTACACTCCCATCTGCACTATCGACCATTTCACGTCTCCAGTGCGGTGTGGGAGGTCACGCTCAGTCTGCCAATCACTGAGCAGAACAGTGACAACAGCAGCTCAGTTAGATTTAAAGCAACAGACACTAAAACAGTCCATTTACAGCAGAGCTCAGACCAGAAGTATTAGATGCTTAGTTTGTGCTAAAACTTAAAATATACATTCTGGGGAAGGATATGGGACCTTCAGAGAGACTTGTGAGCTCCAATAATATGATGCAAACATAGAACTAATCAATTTCTTAAATAACAAACAAAAATAGTCTTTACTTTAATGACTTATCTGCACAGTAAAGTGGTTGGACAGCACTACATGCTGTGTCTACAATGATCAAAAGAACTCCATCTAGTGAGACTCTGCCCACCCAAAAGGAAAGGTGTTTGCTCCGTTACCGTTGGTACTGGGCTGTGAGAAGGATAGCCTTTGTCACCATTTTCCTGTTTGTGACATTCGTGGATAGGATATCACCGTATAACAAGGCCTGGACACTATCTGGTTTGATAGCAGCAGGCTGGCATGCCTGCTGTTTGAAGACGACGGCGTTATCGAACCGTGAACACGGTCAAACGGAAACGGGTCTGAGCCTCCTGGGAGTCGGTTGTAGAAGTTCAGCTGGCTGGTAGGAATGATACCTTGGTGCTTCCTTTGTAGACACGAGTGGACAGACAACACCTTTGATGTTGCTGGGATGAGGAGCTGGAACACAGACTCACTAGTTTACCGTGAGCTGACACACTGTCAGGACACTGATGTCTGAAAGGCGAGGACGACAGAGCTGCTGTTGCTTTCTGTGGACGGGGCTCGAAGACTTTGGTTTACAAGTCTGAATGCAAGATATTACTCTTCCAGAAAGACATAGAATCGTGCACTGGGATCGTCTGTGGAGCGAACCTCCCATAATGCACTGCTATATTCTCCCAGGGAACAAGGTCACGTACAGCAAGCACTTGTGTGTCTTTCTGTGTCTGCAGGCTACACGCTAATAACGAACACTAACGAAGAGAAATGATCCTTTTTAGCTCGGCGCTCTGTATGGGCCACACAAAGACACACACACACTTGACATGTAGCTCGTCAGTGCAAATGGCTTCTCAGTGACATTTTCGGTCTCTCTCTGTCAAAGACATAAGAGACTTGGACTCTAATTGCTGCAATGGTGCTGCCACACAGCACAATAGGCCGCACTGTTAGCGTGTGTGTGTGTGTGTGTGTGTGTGTGATGGTGGTCTGGCGATTCTTTCATAGCTTAATGAGGTAAGCAACAACATGCCTGGGGACATGCTGGAGACAGGACACACACACACACACACACACACACACACACACACACACACACACACACAGAAGCTGGTGGGCTAAAGATAGTTGCTATTTCAGTTGTCAAACTTCAGTTGAGTGAATCATAGGGTCAAACAGAGTTAACCTCACTGGCTCAGGGCATCGAGACACTGATCAGTAATATTCTTTTTCGCTTGTTTCTGTCTCTGTAATCCGCTCCGTGACACAGAACATCTGATGACAACCACGGATCATGTTGTGTTACAAGGCAGAGTTCATGCAAGCTGGTTTCTCAGGAACACCAGAAACTCTCACAGAGCCAAAAGAAGATAAAAATCAGAGCTCCCTTTTTGACACCTTGGTGTCTTCTCGTCCTCTTTATGTTTTCATAGTGATGGTTTGCTGCTGTCTGCTTTAGTCGTGTGTTACACATGGTTCATTTTTCATATCAATCCATGTTCTGCTTGATGTGAGTGCGGCTAGTCCTGATGTTCCTCTCCCAGCAGCACTTCCACCTCCTCCTGGGGCGTCCTGAAGCCTTCGAAGGCCAGACTGGAAACATCTCTCCAGTGTGTTCTTGGGCTACATCAAACCTCCAGTGGAAGCTGCCCAGGAGGCTTCCTGATTAGATGCAAAGGTGCAAAAACTGGACTCTGAACTCCCTCCAGATGTCTGAGTTCCTAACGCTGACCAGCCCAGACCCTCTAAAGAGGAAGGTCATCTCAGCCATTCTTTCACTCCCAAAGCTCATGATGACGGGTGGCTGGAACGTACTGTAGATCCACTGGTAAATCCAAAGCTTTGCCTTGTTCATGAAGTCCCAGTGATGCTTGAGGGGGCAACAATTCACTCCCAACCTGGAGGAAATAATCCACCATCTTCCAGCAGAAAACCAACAGAACCACACCACTAATGTCTGGTTCTAAAGTCCCTACGGCTATGTTCTAAAATCCCATCCTGCTGGCAATTTTATTTTATTTACACATTAATTTGTTGTTGTTTTTAAGAGTCTTTGTAAATGCTTATATCAGCTGTCCTGTGTCATATGATTTAAAAGCGTTTATCACATGCAGCCAATGAACAGCCAGGCTAACACTGGATATGATGCACTGCACTGTGGAGTGCACTGAGGAAAGACTTGAATGTACTCTGCTCTGGTATCCAGTTTATAAACTTTATCAAGATCATCTTTTTTTTCTGACACCTTGTTTAAAAACGAGCATTGGCACTGTGTTTAACTGAGCTGAGCTGAAACGGGCTGCGTTTTTCGCTCATCATGTTTAGGGCAGATTGGTGTTCCTCTGCTTGCTGTTGTGGTTGCTGCACCTCAACTGTGAATAGAGGTTTGACATTTCACATCAGTATTAATTTATTCATCTGTTTTATACTCACCTAAACTCCAGCACTTCTGGCATCTCAATAGTGCTTTATTTCACAAAGTAGTGGCATATATTGTGCAAGTACAGTCATGACTCGATGACCCGACACTAAATGTAAAACCTTCTTTCATGTCGGATATCAAGGCTGTCGGATTGTCCAGACGGAGGTCCAGATACGAGGAGGGCTTGATGCTGGAAGGCTCATTAGTTGTTCATTATTGTTCATAGTTGTTATAATAACTAGTAGGGCTGGTCCCAATAGAACTTTCTGCTCTCTGGATATTCAGGCCCATTTAATGATGAATATCAGAACATTCTGTGCGGTCGGGGGACACTTCCACCCCGGGGCAGCGCTCTGACGGGGTGGAAGTGTCCAGAACACACAGGCAGTACTTGGCTGCTGATGCTAGTTTAGTTAGCGCTCACACTTCTGTTTCCTCCATCGGTGGCGGCGGGGGAGTGGCAGATACGCTCCACCGTTACCATCCATGTTTACTTCCATAAACACTGAGCACGCTCGCTGCGTGTGACGTCGTCGTGTCCTCTTCTGCACATGCGGGACACTTTTGGCTCGTATGAAGTTCACACAGCAGATCACATACAAGTCGCATTGAAGTGGAAACGTGAAGGAAGTCACAAAGAAATCCTCATTGAGCATCAAGTCCTGCAGTGTGAACGTAGCCAATCTGTGGGATTGTTCAGTCAGATAATACGCCGTCATCCTGATTGGTGACATTAAATGTCATGTCGGAGTCACAATCCAAGGCTGTCGCTATGTTAAGGCTGTTTTTATGGGTTCTGTTGGTTTTTCCTAAAAACCTGTCGGATAGCAGGTTTAGGATTGTTAAGGGTCGATTATAGAGTCATGACTGTATTTTACAAAGTAGTGGCATATATCAGCAAGTCTTGTCGTACAGTGGTTGCTGCTGACAGAGGCTTTGTGTGATCATGTTAGCACACAGGTCATGGGTTGCAGAGGCCTGGGACGGGGTAAATTCAAACAAAAAAGGATCAATTTAAGATCAGAAATGGCAAATGTTTGTTATATTCTGATGGTTCATTACTTTACTGGCATAAAAAATCAACTGACAATAGGATTTAAACACAGTTGCTGCATTTCTACTCTGCAATAAGTTTCCCAAATCCTTTCAATACCGACAGAAAACGAGCCTGATCAATGCTGTGGAAGCTGCACTGGTCAAACGGCGCACACATGCACACGCTTACACGGGTTTGTGAGGTCACTGGGGGTCATTAGCAGTGCTGGCGCTGTCCTGTGCCACAAGGTCACTGCTAATTACATTGGCCTTAAGATGAGACAGTACAACACACACACACAGGCCCCATACAGTAGCCCTATACAGCAGGACAGAATGGATAATGTGATTGTGCTAATGGCTGGACATCAAACATGAAACATGATTCAATAGATGGGACCACCAAGGGAGACACAGAAAGAAAGAAAGAAAGAAAGAAAGAAAGAAAGAAAGAAAGAAAGAAAGAAAGAAAGAAAGAAAGTGCCTCTACAGTGCTGGGAGATACCCTACTTCTGCTATTAACAGAAAAACATGTATTTGTACGTTTGCAGCTGCGTCTATTGAAAGTCGTTGTGTTGGGAATCTGTCTATATTATATAACACTGAGTAGACCCAGGGTTTATTCTGAGGACATGATATTTTATGATCTGCCACGTATGTTTCAGACCTGGCAACAATAATTATTTGATTAAAGTTAGAGAAAGACAGCTTGGTGGTTTAAGGTGAGATAGTTCTTTCTAACAGGTGGGAGTGCAGGATGCTAAAATACTGACAAAAAAGAAATGTCCGAGCAGAACAGTGTAAAAAAATGTCAACATGTCATCTCACAGCCTTAACATGGTAACGGGAAGACCTCATGAAATTAAACAGAGAACCCAAAAATCTAAAGTTGCCTTTGGATTCACCCTGAGCAAGCGGTTGGCAACGGTGGGAAGGAACCAAAAAACCTCTTTTACAGGAAGGAAAAAAAAACACTCCAACAGAACCAGGCTCAGGGAAGGCGGCCATCTGTCTCAACCAGTTGGGTGAGAGTGGGGAAGAGAGGATAGCAGATGGAGAGCAGCAACAGAACGGAACAATAAATATGAATATAAGTATTTTGGGGTCGGTGAGGTCAGCGGCTGGAGGTCAGAGACGTGAAGCTCCGGATCCAGAGACGTCGGGGACCTCGGGGGAAACACAGAGTTAGTGACATGTAATGGTGGTTATAGAGGAGAGGAGAGGAGCCCAGTGCATCATGGGAATCCCCCGGCAGTCTAAAGCTATAGCAGCATCACTAAGGGACAGTTCAGGTGATCCTGAGCAGCTCTAACTATCAGCTTTATCAAAGAGGAACGTTTTAATCCTAATCTTAAAGCAGAGAGGGTGTCTGCCTCCAGAACCCAAACTGGGAGCTGATTCCACAACAGAGGAGCTGATAGCTGAAGGCTCTGCCTCCCATTCTGGTTCTGGAGACTCTGGACCCACCAGTAGACCTGCAGTCTGAGAGCGAAGGG